>NW_015652263.1:55426-86562 GCF_001515625.1 Sinocyclocheilus rhinocerous | reverse complement strand
GCCTGAGGGAAGAAACTGTTCCTGTGTCTGGCCGTTCTGGTGCTCAGAGCTCTGTAGCGTCGACCAGATGGCAACAGTTCAAAGAGGGAGTGTGCTGGATGTGAGGGGTCCAGAGTGATTTTGCCAGCCCTTTTGCTCACTCTGGATGAGTACAGATGAGTACAGATGAGTAAATTATTAAAAATGATGGGAAAAAAAAAAAATATATATATATATATACTGGTAATTTTCTGCCAGCATTATCCAGTAATTTTTTATAGACACACTGAAAAAAATTATTAATTGAATTTACTAAATCTTTTTAAGGTAAGTGGTTGCAATCAATTTATTTTAGCTACATTTAAATAAACAAATTTTGCTGAAAGTTAGTCAACTAAATTATTTGTTTAAAATAAATTGATTGCAACCACTTACCTTAAAGGGGTCATATGATGTTGCTAAAAAGAACATTATTTTGTGTATTTGGTGTAATGAAATGTGTTTATGCGGTTTAAGGTTCAACAAACACATTATTTTCTACATACTGTACATTATTGTTTCTCCTCTATGCCCCGCCTTTCTGAAACGCGTGGTCACCATACTTGGCCACATGTCACGTCACTTTTCACTTTTTCACTGCGGCGGCAACAATATTACAGCGAGAATAAAAGTTACTCCTTCTTTCTTTGCGTTAACATTTGGGCGGCGTTATGCAAATTTTCCCAGATCGTGACGTAGGTATGTGGGGGCGTGTTAGAACGAGCCATTTTAGGTAGGTGTGGTTGACTCTTAACTTTTGTAAAGAATATCTCTTTGGATTTGAGACTTTAGTCTTTGCAACTTTACAGATCTTCTTTATGCACCAAGAGCTTGTAACACTCCAAAGAGAAAGGAAAAATTGAAATCACATCATATGACCCCTTTAAAAAAATGTAGTATAATTTTTTTCAGTGCATTTCCTTTAACCCTAAAACACAACAATTCAATGTGTAATTCAAAATACAGGTAAAATGGCTGTGAAAAATTAATACAGAAAATTCCTTCATATTAACATAGTATATTGGGCCTTATTTTTACATACTTTTCTTAAAGTGTGTTAGTCCTTATTCCCAAATAAACATGTAGAACTTCAAGAAGTAAAAAAAAGTCTCAGTATTTTTTACTCCAAACCGTTGCTAGGATACAATCATTGGCTAAGATTTTTCTTTTTACTTTAGTGCATAAAACACAAAATGTGGTCTGTGTCAAAGTGACTCAAAATGATTGCTTCAGGTCATATTAGGTCTCACAACAACTTGTAATCACTTTCAAATCAGGGTTTTCTATTTTCAGTTGACTGTGGGAAGCATTTGCCTTGATTTGCCTCTGCAGTTTTAATCACATTGTAATGTCACACTTAATTCCAGCCAGTGTGAGGATAAAATTAATTCAGCCTTACCACTTTATAAACAAATCTGACAGAATGTCACGCTGTTCATAGAAATCCCAGTTCATTCTGAACATACTGTAAGGTTCGTCTAAGCAAGAGAAGGTAACTAAAGTGGGCAGAGCTTAGCAAATGGTTGAACATTGCAACTTGGCATTGTGCTCCATGCATGCGAGAACCTGTACATTGTGCCAATTTTTTGAACGTCAATAGAATATGTATTGAATTGCTCACTTTAGAGTCTGAATAAGTACCTTTGATGTTTGTGATAGAAAGCATAGACAAAAACTTGTTATTTCTCTGCCATTATTTGGAAAAATTGAGCTATTTCACCCAGAAAGGTTTGATTGAGTTTAATGGGACATCACTGAGATGCTTTTGGACAATTTTCTCTCTTGCTCACTCTAAATGGTGATGTGCTTTTTATTTTATCCCATGTCTGGCTGGTCGATGGAGAAAAGAAGTTGAATGTAAAGACTGTGCTGAAGAAAATGGCCAATAGCATCTGGTGTGTGTAGAGAAATTAATTGTGTTGCAGAGGCTATGTCTGTCACTAGGCCTATTGAGCTCTTAGTAGCTTGCCAATGATGTCATCCATTCATCGACAGGCGCTGTTAAAAGCCCTGGATTTGATGGAAATGCAGCCTCATTAATAACTAAATCCTTTGAAAAGATGAAATGCTGGCAAGACTGGCTTCTCAATCTTTTTATGAAACAACAATCGAAATGTGCTTTTTTGCTCTCTGACGCATTTAGTTCTTGTTATTGTTGCTTAGGAATTAAAAAATGAAAAAAGGTTGCAATCTGACATTTTAATTCACAATTAAGTATTAAAAGGTTAGTTCACCCAAAAATGAAAATTAGCCTGTGTTTTACTCACCCTCGAGGCACCCTAGGTGTATATGACTTTCTTCTTTCAAACGAATCATATCGGAGTTTATAAAAAATATTAATAATAATAATAATAATCAAAAAATATATAATATATATTAAAAATTGTCCTGGCTATTCCAAGCTCTATCATTGCAGTCAGCGGGTGTTTCTGTTGAACAGTCCACAAGACGTCAAATAAAGTGTGCGCATCCATAATAAAACATGCCTCACACAGCTCCGGGGGGTGAATAAAGTCCTCCTGTAGCAAATCTATGCGTTTTCATAAGAAAAATATCCATATTTCAAACGTAATAAACACTTTTCTCTCACTTCCGGTATCTGTCATACGCGGAAGCCGTTCCGGTGGATGACGCAGCACGTCGGCGTTGTGTGATAAGTGACGAAAGCGGAGAGAGAACAAAACAAAATGCCGGTCATGAATTAGAAGTACAAACCGAGGATTTGTAAAGAAAAATGTCGGAGGATTTCGATATAAACCAAGAGGAGACTGGTTTTCCTTTGCTAAAATAAGGAAACTTTGCTTCCTTTGCTCCTGTAAACAAACTCGCGAGACTAGCATATCTCAGAGGCACGTGCGCTGCGCATACGTCCTGCGTCATCCACCGGAACGCTTTCCGCGTATGACAGACAAAGGCATCGTAAGCCTAAGTTGATCGTAGCTCCATTGGTGGCAATGAGACTACGATGTTCTTAGGCTTGCGATACTTTTGGGAAACACAGCCCTAATCAACAATAAAGGTGTTCTCTACTCTTAGCCTCAGGACTGCCATTAACCAGAGGATGTATTCAGGTTAAATTGTGGCTGATGAGATCTTGATGACCTCTTGCACAATAGCTTCAGACTTCACACCATAAGAGTTCACAAATTACACACTCCCTCTGATTGGTGTAAATGTTCCTTCTTAAAAACGAGGCGTTGGCTTGCTGGAATGTAAATGGCTGTAATCAAGCCTCAGACAATCCATCTATGCTGCTTGATGTATTCGATGAACATTCACACCCACCTCTAAATATACCAATCACTCTAAATGAAAGCATTGGTCTCCCTCTAAGTCTCTTGATTTTGCAGATATTTCATCAGCAGCCATAGGCCTGCAGGTTTATTTGAAAGATTTCCTTATAACTGCAGCATGCAACATAGTTATAGATATGAAATTACACTTTTTTAGGTTATTCTCAGTATCCTGTGGATCATATATCCACATGTTGCTATAATTTGGGCCTGCAAGATCATTCATATTTAGCAGGTGAAATACAAAGGCAGTTTCAGACAATTCATCTGTCAACGGGGTGCGACGTCTTTTAAAATTTGTGTGAGATATGAAATATTCTCTTTTTTCTGACAGGGGCAATTTACATGACTGTTATTTGTTCATTTTTATATCCATAGTCATTTATCCATTAAACACAATACCAGTCAAAATTAAATGAAAATGCTTTGATACTCATTCTGTGGCCGACTGCGACAATCCACATTTGAAGCTCAATGCCATAAAAACAGTAATATAGTTAGTATTGTGTTTCGTAAAAAAAGAAAATGGCCATTACCGCAAATTAAAACCACTGAATAAATACACCAATTATTGATTTAATTACTGAAATAATTATAATTATGTATAAATAAACAATTATATAACGGTATATAAAATATAAAATAAATTTGCTAGCAATTTTTGAGTGAAAATTGTTTCTGCACTTTTTTTTTCTGCATGTATACCGAAAAATAACTGATTTCTGATTTGCTTTAAAACAATTTTCACTCAAAAAATGCTAGTAAATTTAACAAATAATAGTTGCATAGAAGCAGCAATAACAATAAATCTGAAATTTTGAAGTAGAAAATATGAAATCATATCTGAAATGACATGAAAACTGAAATAAAATCATTTTTTACAGTGTAATACCAAAGTTCTCTGAGGACTTTTTCACAATAATCAATAACTGATGCATTTGTAATCCATAAGGTGCGATATGAGAGACATAAAAGTACAGACTGTTTCATTGACCACGGAATATTAAATATTTGACCTCTGAATGCTGTGATTCACCAATCAGAATTCTGTATTCAAGCTGTGTAATCAAAATAAAGCAGATTGTGGTTTAAGCCACTTCCGTGCTCTGCATCACAATCGTCCGAACTGATTGTGGTGGGAATGTCAGGAGAATGACATTTCTAGATTTGGGATAAAACTGCTACACTGCTGTTTTCCTTATAATACAACCTTACCATATCTTTCTCCAGTTCCCAAGTGTATCCCTGATTCATGTTAGCTGCAATTTAGAATCAGTATTTCCTCTAGAGCCTGCAACCAAAATCTTGTACTGTTTTTTAGCTTATTCCAGAACTGATGTATTTCTGGGAGCATAAAAACATTTGACTTTGATAAGTATCTCTATTTTTTATCACTTGCCATAGAGGCACATCATAAACTCTGCAAAATTTAGCGAACTGCATCAATGAATAGCAGTTTGATACTTTAAAGGCCCTTGGGATAAATATAACACAAGAAAGGACCTTCTAAAACCAGTCTCCTACAAGAACCAGCTATTGAACATGAGATCTTACCGGCAGTGCTATATCAAAACCATCACATTTAACTGCTGTTTATTGCAGCAAATAGCCCAGAAGCACCTGCAACCACACAAGAGCTGCATACTCCCAAAATGAATGAGTCTGTTTACAGAATAATTAAAATTTAACTGCCTGATCGATGGCTCTGATTGTGTGTTTGATAGGGATGGTCCCGGGGGCTGGCTGGAGCCTGGAGCCGCATGCACAAACCTCTTTGCCTCAGATATTAATTAATGCATGGATTTTCTGTCAGCCACGGCAACAGTATTATAGGAGCCCAATAATGCTTTTAAATACAGTATTTTACATCTGCATTGATCTCTGCACCTCAGGGCTTGACTTGTTCAGCAGAACAACAAACTTAAGAGTTGGGAAAGTTTTCACATTCGATAAGACTATTTAATGGGGGGGGGGACCAGAGATTGTCCCTGCATTGCAGTATCTTCTGAAGAAGAGAGAAAGCATTGATTCTGCACCATTTCAACATCTGTGCCTATATCTAGAAAATGGAATATCAATGTACTATGGTATATATACAGGCCTATATATCTGTTTTTTTTCTTAGTGTCCATACATTGAAAATCAATGTTCTACAAAATATCTTCCTTTGTGTTCTACAGAAGAAAAAAAAAAGAAATTCATACAAATTCTACAAAATAATAATAGGGCCGGGGATAGGATAAGAATAAAATAAAATAAAATATTTAGAAACATTTGAAATATTGAACATTTAACTGCCTGATCGATGGCTCTGATTGTGTGTTTGATAGGGATGGTCCCAGGGGCCGGCTGGAGCCTGGAGCCGCATGCACAAACCTCTGTGCCTCAGATATTAATTAATGCATGGATTTTCTGTCAGCCATGGCAACAGCATTATAGAAGCACAATAATGCTTTTAAATACAGTATTTTACATCTGCATTGATCTGTGCACCTCAGGGCTTGACTTGTTCAGCAGAACAACAAACTTAAGAGTTGGGAAAGTTTTCACATTCGATAAGACTATTTAATGGGGGGGGGGACCAGAGATTGTCCCTGCATTGCAGTATCTTCTGAAGAAGAGAGAAAGCATTGATTCTGCACCATTTCAACATCTGTGCCTATATCTAGAAAATGGAATATCAATGTACTATGGTATATATACAGGCCTATATATCTGTTTTTTTTCTTAGTGTCCATACATTGAAAATCAATGTTCTACAAAATATCTTCCTTTGTGTTCTACAGAAGAAAAAAAAAAGAAATTCATACAAATTCTACAAAATAATAATAGGGCCGGGGATAGGATAAGAATAAAATAAAATAAAATATTTAGAAACATTTGAAATATTGAACATTCTAGACAACAACAACAACAATACTACTACTACTACTAATAATAATAATAACAATAAGACTAGGGATAGGCCAAAAATTAATTCATGATAAAATTTATTAAATTAAATTTAATATTTTAAATATTAAATTTAGACACATTCGAAATATTGAGCATTCTAGACAACAATAATGATAATATCAACAATAATAATAATAATAATAAGACTAGGGATAGGCAAAAATTCATCCATAATAAAATAAAAAAATAAAATCTTTATAAACATTCAAAATATTGAACATCTAGACAACAACAACAATAAGAAGAAGAAGAAGAAGACGACGACGACTAGGGATAGGCCAAAAATGTATATAAAATATTAATAAAATAAAATAAAAATACTTTGAATCATTAGAAATATTGAACATTCCACACTATAATAGTCAGTTTGTTATGAATAATAATGTGTATTATTATTATTATTATTATTATTAATCGTCATCATCATCATCCTGAAACATTCTACACTATTTCTAGGTCCCTAATCAAATATTATTGTGATAAGTAAAGGACTGTGTTTTAGATCACATGCGAAGTTAGTTGGTAGAGTTCATGAAAGAAATTCACTTTTAACTTCAGAATTCAGGTTGAGTCCAAAAACTGGAGTCCAAAAATAATTAAAAATTCACTTTTTACATCCCCTATCTCATAACGCAAGGGGTCTAGGTAGAAGCAAGGTCCCATATCAGCGGAGAAGGCCAGCAGGGAAATAACACTGGCCCAGCCAATGTGGGCAATAGCTGCTCACTGCCATCCAAAGAGCAGTCACATTTCCCAATCCCCATCTGTTACACTGAAAGAGCCATTGGATGCAGGATACTGGCTGCAGTGGCTGACAGTGCGGTCCCATTTCTTTCGATCAGCACATTACTCAGATAGCTCATCAGGGTGACAACTAACCTGCTCGCAGCCGCCAGGCACAACAAGCTGAGACAGTGATAAAGATGCACTTTCAAATTCCTCCAATGGTGGTCTGCGAGTAGAGGTCTACGTTGTCATTTCACTGATGTTGATATACGGACTGCTTGTGTGTCATATCTATTTTTAGCACTAGGGAAAATTTTGAAAGTCACGGATGCAGAAGGAAGGGTTGATGAATATGTTCTGCAGTTTATCTTCTCTGTGTCCCACTGTGTTTTATCACAAGCAATGCATCTGGACGGGAAAGCCTGAAAAGTCAATGAGCTTTTGGGTCATTCTGTAAAACGGTGCCTTTCCTGTTTGATAAGGTGATTTTAAAAGTAAACATTCTATAAGATAACAAAATGTGTTACAGTATTATTAAATTGGTTGGTGCCAAATCTAACTAAGTGTATAAATTATAAATAATATCTATATATAATATCTATTGGGACATAATTATGTCTTCAGAAAGCTGACAATCTTACAAATAATACATTTAATAAATAACAATAAATTGCAAGCCTTGCTGATGGTTATGAATGTAAATATTCACTTTATTATTAAATTGTTTACTATACAAATGCATGGATAATTTAAGATTGTCCCCTTCTAACAAAGATAATGCTACTTAGAAAGAAAGAAAGAAAGAAAGAAAGAAAGGGTAATTAAGACTTCAACTCATCCTTCAAGAGTTTAATAGGATAATAATGTAATTATGTGGTAATAATAGTTATAATAATAATAATATAAAATAATAATAATAGTTTTTTGTTTGATTTATGTTGATAAAACAAAATAAAACAAAATATATGTTGCTGTATTTATAACAAAATCTGTATTAACACATAAATAAAATAAAATATAATAATTTAATTTGATTAAATTAAATAACTCTGTTGCTGTATTTAGAAAAAAAAATTATTTAACACATAAAATAAAATAAAATATCATAAAAATTAAATTTAATTAAGTAAAATAATTCTGTTGCTGTATTCAGAAGATAAAAATCTGTATTTAGCACATATAAAATAATATTGTATTTCAGTTGCTGTATTAATTAAAATAAAATAAAATAAAATAAAATAATTCTGTTGATTTATGGATCTAGAAGATAAAATAAAATAAAATATATGTTGCTGTATTTAGAAAAAATCTGTATTTAACATATAAAATAAAATAAAATAAAATATCATAAAAATAAAATTTAATTAAGTAAAATAATTCTGTTGCTGTATTCAGAAGATAAAAATCTGTATTTAGCACATATAAAATAATATTGTATTTCAGTTGCTGTATTAATTAAAATAAAATAAAATAAAATAAAATAATTCTGTTGATTTATGGATCTAGAAGATAAAATAAAATAAAATATATGTTGCTGTATTTAGAAAAAATCTGTATTTAACATATAAAATAAAATAAAATAAAATATCATAAAAATAAAATTTAATTAAGTAAAATAATTCTGTTGCTGTATTCAGAAGATAAAAATCTGTATTTAGCACATATAAAATAATATTGTATTTCAGTTGCTGTATTTAGAAATAATCTGAATTTACAACTAAAAATTAAATAGAATAATTATATTTATGTTGCTGTATTTTTATACATGCATTTAAGGAAAAGAAGTGGCACCTGTTTTATAGAATAACCTTTATAATGCAGAAAGCATATAGTAGCTTACTAGATTGTTTTGCATGGAAGAGCTACATGGCCTCTGCACCACATCTAGATCTACATGAAGGACGGCCACCCAGTTACCTCCATCTGATTACATCCATCCAGGCATTTCTTAATCTGCCTCTGCTATTTGGGCTGAAATTTCACGACTGTCACTTTAAAAGGACATACTTTTTACAGCGTAAGAGGTCATCAACCTTTATAAGCTTCACTATTTTTCCAACGCCAGTTCGCAGAGCCTGCATCAACGAGCAGCTGCCTACACGGCATTTCATTACAGCTGTTTGCGAAAAATATGTCAGGCAGGACATACGATGGCGGCGGGTGCTATCTGAGAGCAGAAATAACCTCTATCTCGGCCCTGATGGATAAGTAGATAGGAAGCAAGGTAGTGGCGGTGCACGTCGCAAAAGACATTAATGTAATGGAATAAGTTGAGGGCCCTCTGTCAAACTCAGTGCTCTTCCCCGCTTCCTTTCCTGCTGCTTGTCTGTTGATTCATGCCAGATGAATTACCTCTCTGCCAGCCTGCCCTCTCTAACTCGATGTAAAAGCCTTGAGCTCAGTGCATAATTCATTAGCAATGTGATTAGCTTCAAGTGCTACACTGATCAGTTGAACTGAGCTGGAGCTAGAAAAGAGCAAGGCAAGGAGACTTTCAAATAGCTCCAAGCTTACACATTAAACATGTGCTTCTAAATCCTAACCACATAATTAACTACCGAAATATTTCAATATTTTGTTTCATGTCGCACGTGACGCTAACATTATGGGATGGGTGTTATTATACTAGCGCTGCTCTGTTTTGATAGAGGCCATAAACTATAATCGCTCTTGAGTACCAGCCTTATTAACCTCTTCTCAGATGGATTGGTACACAAGTCATCAATTTGCTCCTAGAAAACTTGCTTTAAGTTCGCCATTTGTCTTTGTCAGGAACAATTGCCAGCTTCATCACTCAAGCCAGGGAGGCAAGCGAGCGGGATTGGCATGGCGGTTCTTGTGACTTTCTTACTCCCTGCTGCCAGATTCGGCCTTCTTCCCATGCTCTGTCAGAGGGGTTCTTCCGGAAGGTTGTCAAGGGCAAGGACAGAAGTGATGCCCCAGTGGTAACATTTCCAGTGGGCTTTGCCAACCCGATTATACACGCTATCTGCAAGCGGTCAGGCCTCAGCGGGGTGTCATGAGTGGACTATCCAGGACCTCCCTAATCCATTAGAAGCAGCTGAATATGTGTGGTCAGAGAGAGGTCAGGCTTCAGCGCATAGCAAAAATCTGCTGAAAAGAGGGTACTTTGTAAGAGACGAGCATGCTCGTGAATTTGAAGTGAGGTAGCAAACAGGATGCAGTATTAGACAAAGGAAGGAAAGACAAACTTTAAATGTAGAAAGTTGTAAAAAGGATTAGATTGCTGAAGTTTTATCAGCCTAACAGATAGATAGATACTTAACAGATATTATGGATAGATAAATAGAAAGATAGAATGACGGAACAATAGAACGATAAGTATAACGAAAGAACAATAGATAGCTAGAAGGGGAAGTCGTGGCCTAATGGTTAGAGAGTCGGATTCGTAACCCAAAGGTTGCGGGTTCGAGTCTCGTACCGGCAGGGATTGTAGGTGGGGGGAGTGAATGTACAGCGCTCTCTCCCACCTTCAATACCACGACTGAGGTGCCCTTGAGTCTCTTCTCAGGTGTTCTGGATCCAGACTGAAGCTTGTGTAAATCCTAGTTTACCACGGTTTACCAAGTGTGCACTTATCCCATCCAAAATGCAGAGCACTAATTCCGAGTATGGGTAACCTTGGGGGTATGGGTATGGCTATGGGTAAACTTGGCCACATGTCACTTCACTTTCACTTTCACTAGATAGAACTATAAACTGATAGATAGAATGACAGATAGAACAATGGAGAGAATGATAAAACGATGGACAGATAGATAGATAGATAGATAGATAGATAGATAATAAACAATAGATAGATAGATAATAAACAATAGATAGACAGACAGAGACAGATAGATAGATAGATAGATAGATAGATTGATTGATTGATTTCAAATTCAAACTCATGAATTGAAAGGGTGCCAATTCTTCAAATTCTCCCTGGAAGAAGGAAGACACACAAGAAGGAAGATAAATGCCTCGTTCATCTTATTTATTTATTTTGTGCTCACAGCCTATTGTTATTACAATCTCTGATCGAAAGTTTCAGTTCACACCTTATTGAGTTTTGTGCAGTCTTTGCAATTTCCTGCAAAGTTGCCCGTTCTTTCCATTTCACCCTCTACGAGCACGAGCCGGAGTCTGTCGGGAGCTGTCCACGGTGCTGAAACCTGAGCTTTGCCAAACTAAACTGAACACTTTCCACTCTGTTCAACTGCTTTTGTTTCCCCTGCTAAACTCCGGGAGTGACTGCTTCTATTTTGTCACCAAGTCTTCAGGGATGACATGCAATACTCCTAACCTCGCCTTTAATCCACAGTGCAACAGTAAAGAAATAAAACTCAAAGCTGCACTAAGGGCCAATTTACACTCAGGCTGACTCTTGAGGTTTTTAAGCTCGGGGAGCAAATGAGCCAAATCGATCAGGAATGCCGTCTCCTTTGGTAATGAGCAGACACAGGCCTCCCTGTGGAGAGAAGAACCTGGACTGCACGCAGGCTGAAAGGCAGCCTATTCACAATGAGATCCCTAGAGAAAAGACGGTGGCCCAAACAGCCACAAAGGGCTCTACTAGAGACCAATTAGGGACATTGCAATGTCAGGTAGAAAGTGGGTGAGCTGAAAAGGTTGCATCTTTAAACCTACAGTAACAAGTCATATGTTTTAATAACAAATCAATAGCTGGGAGAAACTCCATCCTAACAGCAGCCAGAGCTGACAAACTACCAACAAAACCAAGTTTTCCTTTCAAAAGTTAATCTAGCCTAACATGTAGCACAGGAGAAGGCAGCTGAGAATACAATCTGAAAGAATGGGTGCAGCTAAACAAGGTTATTCCATGAAATGTGAATGGGAGATGTAATGATGACGATAGCAGGAAATTATTTATATGCATGGGAAGCTTTCCACTTGCAGATATAATATGAGTGTTTAATTGAAAAATTCAGCTCTTCCTACGAGTTCTGCTTTCTAATCGATAGTTTTGCCTCAGGCTGGCTTCACAGTTGCTGGAGAATGGGGAGGTGGGGTGGGGGCAAAAGGGGAAGGAAATGTGCACGCAATTAATTATAAATGGAGCTCTGCAGATTGAGCAAACTGCACGGGTCATAGAATTCGCAAGAACGCAGTTCGGCTGCCGTTTCCCTCATAGATTGAAGCCCTCCATCTTGCGCCATGGGCTAATGAACGACCTGATTGCTTTCCCCAATGAGAACCACACTCTGGGAAATAGGTTCCTGCATCAGAATGGAACAGTGGGTCAAGAATTAAGAAAAAAAAAATCTAATTTGTCACTTATACAAACAGCATCACTTTCTCTGTCCTATTTTTTTTCTCAGTGTTTTCCTACAGCCATACTGCTTTGGATTTTAAAGGCCAATCTGCCAAGCCAAGTCACTTGCACAAATGTAAAATGCTCATAGGTATGCACAATATATCTGTTCCATATCAGTTACTGGCCGATGTTAGAGATTTTGTAATTTAATGTATCAGCTGATATTGGATATTCTTCTGTGCATAAGCAACAAATCAGCAACAAATATTAGAATGATTTTTGTAGGATCATGTGACACTGAAGACTGTAGTAACGGCTTTTTATTAAAATAGAACAGTTGTAATATTTAACAATTTTACTGTTATTGTCAATACAGCCTTGGTGAACATAAGATATGTCTTTCAAAAACATAAAAATCTTAAACACCATTTATTTTGCAGTGTATAATTTCGATATCATATAATAACATGAAAGTATCAATGCTCATTTGTATCGGCCAGAATTGTGATATCAGTACATGCCTACCCTCTCTCAATATTGTTAACAGTTCATGAATTGGGACTCTACATTGGGAGGAGTGGATGGATTATAGTGCCTAAGACCCAAATAATAAGACATAGACCTCATTTTCTTGGAAGTGATGGCAATATCAGGGCTTTTTCTCTGGAGAGTCACTTGCATCTTTGTTTGTTCTAGCAGAACAATTTACCAGGCTGGAGTCTCATGATTCCTGTTGTGTATTAATTGACCTGAGAACACAAAAATAACCACACTGTGTCTGCACTGGTTATTGTCAATTAGACGATTCTACATGACTGCATCTCATGGTTCAACCTTGCTTACAATTACAGATTATGTCAAGCAGATGACCACAACCCCTCCACTTGCCCGGTGGGTGCTAACAAGCTGTTTTTACTCTCTGGTTTTAATTAACATAGACATAGCATGCTGTAGACATAACTCTGGGGAACAGCGGCATTTCATAGACAGATGAAGCATGAGCTGCTTTTCCCTGAGCGCTGTGCTTTACTCTATAAGGATGCCGTAAAAGTCAAGTGGATATATGTAGCAAATGCTCTAACATATCAGGCCAGGCGCACCACATGCAAATGAGAGAGTGCAGGAAAATTGGATCGCAGAGCTTTGAAGGTTATCACCGAGCGTCTGGCCACTGGCAGCTCTGTGGTAAATAAGCGTTGAGAAAAGACTGAGGGTCTAGTCTTAGCAAGTAGAAAGGTGAGTCACTTGAATCTAATAAAGAGACACTGTCAAAAACTCTATTTGCTTCAAATTCATTGCATCATCTGCAGTAGCTGGACATGTTCAAGGATTTATTCCTTAGAAAAAAATCTATGAACAATCCTTTTGGCATTTTTATCAGTTGTATTCATTACATAGAGTATGGGGCCCAAATGTGACACTTAATAATCATTTGAGAACATGATGAATCAAATAAGAAACAGTCCAAAGGTGCACAACACAACTGTAAAAAACTGTTTACAAAGTAAAAAACATGCTCACTTTATAGTTTGGGGACCAATTCTCACTTTTAACTAATCTAAACTTTTCTTTAAATACTAATAAACAGCCAATATGCTAGTAATAAATATACATGCTAATAAGCAACACAAAGGAAATGAGCCACAAAAAATACACTGTAGATTATTGAAGTATGTTTTACAAGAAAACTGTATTTTAGTTGTTCTACCTCAAAATGTCATACTTAATTCAGTTTTAAAAAAATAATCCTAACAATTTCTGAAGGAAAATGGTTTCTACACTTTTTTTTTTCAGTGTAGATAAATTGATAAATCAATCAAGCAATCAATTACCAATATGAATAAATGGACACAGAGCTGTCCGTTTCCCTGTACAGAGCATGACTAATTCATACTGTCTGTCAGCCCAGATCTGACACGTCTCTGTGGATTGGCCATGTGTTTATGCCACTGTTATTTAATGATTAACAGACCTTGTCTTTATTGTGATGGGGCACAAACTGGGCTTTGTTGTGCTGACAGGCTCACTTAACTCTCAGTGAGCGATCACAGGCAAGTGTAACCGATGGTGAGTTTCACTATGGGATGTGTGACTATCAATAGCCTACTATTTGCTCTTTATGTTGGGCTAAAGCTTGCTGCAGAACGTATGTGAAAGCAATGGCTTTTACGTCTGCTAAACCTCGTTCACAGTGAGAACCATAACTATACAGATAACTATATTAGCGTTTTCACTACATGATTATTGTGGCCTCAAAAATTTATGATAACGATATATTGTGATATCTACAGAAATCTTGAAAAATAAATAAATAAATCATGCTATCAGTTAAATTAATATTTTTTGACCACTTTCTTTTTTTAATCACAGAAGAGATTAAAATGTCTATTAAAATGACCATATAAGGGAGTTCCTGGAAAGACATTTGTTTCATTACTCCTGTGAGTCACGCTTGTGGACTTTCTGCAAGGGTGCCCTCCGGTGTCGAGTATGAATGAAACAAATCACATGTGAGAGTTTTAACGCTCCATAATGGCGCTGGCGCTAGATTATTGCATGTCATATTATCGTGTAGGTCTACTATTCATTTTTAAATACTGCCAGTATCTTGCTACACCCCTAAAACACGATAAGGATATTTCATTATTTGAATATCATGATTATCATCAATAGCGGTATATCGCGACACCTCTAAGACGATAATGTTCTGTTTATTATACTGTAAGCGCATGCTGGAGTTTCACCGTCTGCAGCTTCAAATTTTCAAGTTCTTTAAAGCCAGGTGGATTGTGATTGGCTGCAATCTGTTCCAATAAAGAAACTGGGCTTGCATAACTCTGCATAACTGGGTTGCGTTTCCCAAAAGCATCGTAAGCCTTAGCTGATCGTAGCTCCATTGAGACTTTCTGCAAGGGTGCCCTCCGGTGTCGAGTATGAATGAAACAAATCACATGTGAGAGTGTAACGCTCCAAAATGGCGCTGGCGCTAGATTATTGAATGTCATATTATCATGTAGGCCTACTATTCATTTTTAATATTGCCATTGCCAGTATATTGCTACACCCCTAAAACATGATAAGGATATTTCATTATTTGAATATCATGATTATCATCAATAGCATTATATCGCGACACCTCTAAGACGATAATGTTCTGTTTATTATACTGTAAGCGCATGCTGGAGTTTCACCGTCTGCAGCTTCAAATTTTCAAGTTCTTTAAAGCCAGGTGGATTCTGATTGGCTGCAATCTGTTCCAATACAGAAACAAACTTAACTACAACAGTTTTGGTGACCTTTGACTTCCATTGTATGGAAAAAGAGACATTTCTCCAAATCTCCAAATCAAGAATTTTCATTTTGGGGTAAACTATCACTTTAATGTAATGTATAATGATTTAACATATATTATATAATCTAATCTAATATAATACTTTAGATGTTACCAAACAATCACATTTTTAGGCTACCTGACAAAACATTTTACAGTGTGTAGCCTATCTGTCATTATGGAAACAGCAAGCATTTCAAATCAGTCTCAAAGCAATCACCTGGAACTGATAAAGGTTAGTGGTCAGTAAAGGGTAAGGTTTGTGCAGACAGAACAGGCTGATGTGCACGTCACTTCTGTCTTCTGCCGTCATCCATTCAGCACTGTGGAGAAAAGTTCTCTCTGCATATTTTTTGTGTCTTACCCTCAAGGCAATAAATCAAAGAATCGACTTTGTGCATGTATAACGGTGTAGCGGCCTGTGTGTGTTGAGGTGTGGGAATAAGTGCTGATCTGTCACAGGAGCTCAATGACAAGAATGACTTTGTAGGAGGTAAAGGAAGGACACACTCAAAAAAAACTTGCAGCAGAACAGTCGGGGGTTCTCTATCAGGCTCTCACACAAATCTCCTGACTGGCCTCCACAAATTCATGGAAGGGGAGCTGGAGGGGAGGGGGTGTGAAAAAAGAGATGGAAATACCACAGAGTAGCATTATAACAGAACGTTCAAATGTATCTAGTATGATAAAACAGCGCTGCTTACTTCCGCTGCTTTCTGGAAGGAGCGGAAGCGGTCGACTGTGGCATAATAAAAGCTCCGCTTCTTTCGAGCCGTGCGTCGCGCTCGTTCAGCGGCCTCGTTTCGCTTCGACAGCTTTCAGCCTTACCCTGCTTCATACTACAATGTTAATAAATCTTTAATACATTAGCTCATCCATGAACATGATTTATGCCTGAGTCCCATCAGATTGCTTCGGCTGTGGGGATGAAGACGACAACTCCCATGATTCCACACCCAGTCACAGCGTCATCTAACTACGACTTTGTTTCTTTGTTTGTTTTGAATACGCGCCCTCTAGTGGCAAAAAATTACATATTGTGCCTTTACTATCTCTCAGTGGACACGCCATAGCCTTGTTCTGTTATCTCTCTCTATTCATCCATGGATTATTTTTGGAGCAAATTGCAAAAATAAGTTAGACCTTGTGACAGAACTGCTGTCAACAACATTGAAAATACCTTTTGATTTTTAGGTGACCTCATCTCCCAATTGATTTACCTTGATGGTTGTAATTTATTGTTCGCTTTCATCTTCCAGTGAAATTTCAAGTAGAAAAAGAGAAAAGATATAAAGAATATTTGAAATGAGATAAATGCTGAGCCATAGCACAGCAGTTAGTGCATATGTTCTTGTGGCCATTGCAAGTTTAACTCCCATTATCCCACTTTCTACACCAGGGGTGCCCAAACGAGAGTAGGACAGCAATATAATGTATTACTAGACGTTCCTACTGTTAGATTCTCTAAAATTATTGTATAGATAACTGGCAATAGCTTTTGAAAGTCTAGATTCACAAATGAGATGCATTGGCAGAATTGACAAGGAATCAATTTTCTAGCTGCTAAAAGTTAACATTACGCAGAGGAAGTGTCTGTACATAAATTGCAGCAGCGCAAAATACGTCATATCATGAACACGATGAACGAATGCCGTCAATGTCTGACACAGGTTTCCATGCATAATTTTTTTATATTAATTATATATTAAATTAAAATGGCTCTACATTAAAGTATTTTATGC
Source organism: Sinocyclocheilus rhinocerous (assembly GCF_001515625.1). NCBI lineage: Eukaryota > Metazoa > Chordata > Actinopteri > Cypriniformes > Cyprinidae > Sinocyclocheilus > Sinocyclocheilus rhinocerous. The sequence goes on along the minus strand of NW_015652263.1, from coordinate 69,219 downwards.
TCACCAAGGCTGCATTTATTTAATCAAAAATACAGTAAAAAACAGTAATATTGTGAAATATTACAATTTAAAAGAATTGCATTGTATTAATATGTTAATATGCACGTAAATTTAAAATGTAATATGTTTCTATGAGAAACTAAGCAAAGCTGAATTTTTAGCAGCCATTACGCCAGTCGTCAGTGTCACATGATCCTTCAGAAATCATTTAATATGCTGATTTGAATATATATATATATATATATATATATATATATATACACACACACACACACACACACACACATATCATATGTTGAAAACAGTTAGGCTGCTTAACATTTTTTGTGGAATTATGTTTTTTTAAGTGAATAGAAAGTTCAAAAGAGCATAATTTACCTAAAATAATTTTTTTATAACATAATAAACTTGTCACTTTTATTTAAATGCATCATTGCTTAATAAAAGTATTAATTTTTTTTCAAACAATCTTACTGACCCCAAACTTTTGAAAGATTTGTGTGTGGGCAGAGGCAAAACATACAGAACAGTGAAACTGCTCACAGTAATTGTCTTGCTTAAACATGCTTCTCACATAAATTAGATTATGGAACTTCGCTGACTTTGCCACATCAAATTTGTACTAATTTGCATAAAGTTAAATTCTTCTAAACTTTATTGTGTCCCTGAACATGCCCACAGGTTGCTGTCACTCACATGGTTATAAATACACTCTTGTTACAAAATAAGCAGCAAAAAACCTTGCTGCAAATCGCTCAGTATAAACACCCTTTTAGAGTTACTGCAGGTCACTGATCAATATCCTTATTTCCAATCAAAGTGTCACATAGGTCATTTTCTTAGTCTCTATAATGGGCTCATTAGACGAGACTAGCTCAAACAACCTCCTCTGTACAAGACAGTGAACCCAACAGTGATCATCTCCACTGTCACAGTGCAATCTGTCATTTAGCTGGCTAGCGGTTAGTTTTTGCCCAATCCATCAGAGAGTGTGTGCACTCCAGTGTCTGCTGGACTCTGAAAAACATGGGACTTGCTGCTCACAGGGTTGTTTATGTGGCGATTGATTCATCTGTCTTCTATGCCAAAGCTGGCTTTTGTTAGTCTTAAACTGTTTATGCACTCATTGACATGCTGTATTAGTCATAGAAAATGTCTGAAAGAAGGTTCTCAGAGAACCGAGGCCTTAAAAGGATTCGTGGCAAAGACATGAACTTATTCCACCCTGCCATTTGATGAAATGATAATAAGCCCTAGATGTGTGGGCAGTCTGACTTTTAAGTAAAAATAAATGTGAACTTTGTGCTAATGGTATCATGGGATTCAAGTGTGGGGGTTTAATACAAATCAGTGGTATATCCGAAGCAATGGCACAGGATTTGGGGAAGGCGAAAGCTAAAGGTCAGAGGAATATTTCACCCAAAAATGAAAACTCTGATCATTTACTCACTCATTGTCATGTTATTTCAGACTTGTAGCGCTCAAATATTATAAAACGGATAGTTCCTGTCCTTGATTCTGATTGGTTGAGGCGCGTTCGAAGCTGTTAAATTACACTACAAACATACAACTTTGTTTACTTCTGTGTGTTGCTCGGCAACCACTTTGTGGGAACCACAACTGTTTCTGAGGAACTACATTGTTTGGTGGAAGAATACTGTTTTTATTTATATCATTACACTTTATTTGCTCTGTTTTATTTTGTGAAACCTTATTACGTATATGGAACAACCGTTTTATAAAAGCAATAAGCCCCGTGAAGCCGTGGTTTACAGTGAATTTATAACAGCTAAGGGGGTTTTAGCCCCACTCCGCTTCACGTCGTGCCTAACAACAACGCCCCTTAGCTGTTATAAATTCACTGTAAACCACGGCTTCTTGGGGCTTATTGCTTTATTAATGACATCAAAATATACGGAAGTTAGGAAATAACTCCTTTTGTGTTACAGATCAAAACAAATTGAGGAGATTATCATTTGATCATCTTCGCTTTTAATCTAATAACAGCTTGCAATTTCAGCAAGATTAACCCAAAATATACAGGTTAACGGAGTTCAGAAAAAAAGAAAAACTCTATGCCTTTTTGAATAAAAACAGATCTGATGAATTAGTTTTGATGCGATGTAGACTGGTCTTGTATGTATTTGCTGCCCTCAAGTGGCCCACTTGTGTAACGACCTAAAAACATAGTAATCTGCAAGTCAAAAAAACATAGATTTCATAGGGTGTTTGGCATGACTTAATTTACAAATACTTTCCCACAATACTTCCTTGCAATCTGAACCCGTTATTTAGTTCAGCCATACTGACTCAAATGGCAATGCTTTTGAAATTACTGTACAAATTGGCAGTTGTTACTAGTTACTACGTGGCTGCTAGTTCTGTCAAGAGCGAGAGACATGTCATCACACCATGTGAAGGAGGTGGAGAGGAACAGAATCGGAATTTCCCCTGACTGGACGTGATCAAGAGACAAAGCTGAGTCATATCTGCCTTGAGGGAGCGCTGAGCTCTTTCCTGTTCCTCGTTCCCCCATCTTACTGGAATCACCTCCCTCTATCAGTCCTGAGGGGGAGACCATCACTGCCCCCTTCTGCAGGAATAATTTCCCTATTATATTATTTTTTAAGACACTTGCTAATTTGCAAATCTCAAAAAGCCTGAACACCATCTTAAGAAGGACTGTCTCTTAATGAGGAAATGCATTTTGGTGTTGAATTCTTCAACTGCATGAATTATGTTTAAAGTCAAATTTCCGAAGATGCACAACAAATCCTGTTAGAATGATTACAGAACAAGTACGTTTGACAATAGAAACCTGATTGTGACTTCATGTATCAGTAATCATGCTTTGTACTCAATTATATTAGGCTACAAATTTATTTGCATCTGTATTGTTTGTTACATAGATACAAGACTTGCTGTCATTTTCTATTTTTCCCTGTCAGTAACCATTTATTGACTGTGGCCACTTTGTTTAACAGCAAAGTGTGAAAATTATGACATCCATACTGACATGCAGGTAAAGATTTGCAAGAATTATAATTCATAAGCAATAACTGCTACTCAAAGTAAAAATAAATCAGGTTATAAAAACAATAAATAGTCAAATAACACTGTGAAATATAAAAGCCAAAATTATTGGAAATAAAGAAGGAAGATACAAAGCTGCAATTGCAAGATGTAAAGTCACATAGCAAGATTTAAAGTCATATTACAACAAACTGTACATGCTCAAATTGTGAGATTTTAAGTTATATTGGGAGAAATAAAATTGCAATAGGGAAAACAATAAAGTTTCTATTGTGACATGTCGCTTACTATGAAGCAGGTACAGACTTCCACATTAATATGGATCAGGGTCAGGTATCACTATAAAATAATGTGAATCTTATTCAGTGTTCTAATGGTTTAATCAAAATGAATTTGATTGCACTTAATGTTATATCTTATTGGTAGATTTAAAAGATATTTATACTTTTTGAGTCTGGTTTATAATAAGCTGCTTTATTTGGGGATTTGTGCATATGAAAAAAATGGTATGAATTATTAAGTACTAAAAAAATCTAGAATGTACAATAAACAAACACAGAACATTTTTTCAAAGGCATTTGCTGTAATATACAGTATATTTTTTAACGTGAGAAATGGATCCAAACATAATCTTCACATTATTATATTTACAAATTGCTAATGCTTTTCAACATAATTCTAGCATGAGAAAATTTAGTCAGTGTATACTCAGGGATTTCTGGTATCCATGATATTGAAGGTAACCCAGCTGCCAAGCCGTTAGCAGAGTCTGCATAAGTGTCCATATGATTCTGATGGCAGGTGACCCTCATCCCATGTTGATATCCAGCTCCTCCACTGTAGTAATCACTGCTTCGGTCCTCCCAGTGGTGACTGTAGCGTCCATGGCTCACGTGTACCTGACTGTTGGTTGCACAGTGGCTGTAGTGAGGAGATGGTACAGAGTTTGATATGTCCTGGTACAAAATTCCAGGTATCTCTGGAGAAACTGCTACAGGCTCTGGCTGATGGGGAATGTAGTTCTCCATCGGTTCCTGGAAAGTTACTGTCTTCTTGGGCAGAGAAGTGTTGTCTTCTGGCTGTCGGTAACACTCCATATGGGCACACGGAGGTGCGTGTGCTTCAGTGTCTGATTGTGTCCACAGACATAAAGACAGTGTTGAAATGTGGTGGATAGCACGGCGAAGAGTGGCGATCTTGGATAGACGCTTTCCGCTAAGGTCATGTTTGAGGACAGTGCGCAAGGCGTTGAAGGCCTGGTTGTAGTCCAGGATGCGCTTCCTCTCTCGGATATTGGCGGCGACTCTCCGTGCTTTGGACCGCTTAGGCCGAGTACGCCTCTTAGCCGCTTTGAAGCCCTCCGTGTCACTGGGGCTGGATGACACCGAGCACTCTGAACGAATCTTTGCAGGGCTTTCGCTGCTACAGTCGTCATCCTCACCCAAAGGACAATCCTCCAACTCATCCTCTGAAACTTCAGATTCTGTACTGGTGCTGCCCAGACTCATCGTTGTCGACTTTTGTCCTCTGCGAAATGCAAATCTTAGCTTTGGTTTGAGAGATGAGAGTTCTTGTGGCCTGTGTGAACTATAAACAGTTAGCTTTGCAAAGCATCCACATGTTGAAATCCTCTCCTCACCTTCTAGATCAGATCTGTCAGTCTCGGAGAGGGCGAGAGGGGTTTTTAAAGGCAATCTGTGGATGTGTCACGTGAGCCAGCTGCCTATAAACAAAGGTGTATTCTGTGTTTACAAGTGCCCTCCAGGCAAGCGTAGACATCAGTCAACAGGCTTTGACACACCTCCTCAACACTCAGGATCTGATCTTTCCAACTAAACCATGCCGAAAATGAGGAATGTCATTTCCAAAGCTGACAGATGCACGTAACTCCAAGGTGTGTATGTTTGGTTTTGACAGTTATGTACTGATATTGCAGACGATTCCTCCTCATAAATATTATGGAATCAGGGTTCATTCATATTTGTATTCAGCAAAAACAGCTCTTGGAGGGAAACACTCTTAAAAATAAAGGTTCTTTATTGACTTCCATGATTCCATGAACATTTAACAAAAAAACAGTTGTTGTTTTTTTACAAGAACTTTATACTGAAAGATTATTTAGGGAACCCAAAATGGATCTTCTATGGTAAGGGTCTCCAACCCTGCTTCTGGAGAACTGTTCTGCAGATTTTAGCTCCAACACACTTGCCTGGAAGTTCTAGAGAGTCTAAAGACCTTGATCCAATAATGTAAATGAAAAAATGACATGAGGGTAAGCAAATAAAGACACAATTTGTATTTTTGGGTGAAGTATTCTTTTAAGAAAAAGGGGTTCTAAAAGAATTCTTCAATTTACAACCAGTTACAATTTAAAAGTTAAAATTTGTAGACATATTTAGAAGCTTTTAAAATGTACCTATAGAGAGTGTGTGTTGGCGGTCTGTGTCGTTGGATGGTTGAGCTCAAGGAAACCGGTCAGAAGCTGCTTTGAAAGAATATTTTGACAGTTACAGATTTTGAAAAAAAAAAAAAAAGGGCGGGAATAAAGAACCCTAATCCCCAGCATAAAGAACCATTTCAGCATAAAAGGGTATTTTATGGTTCTAAATAGAACTATGATTACAATTATAGATCCTCTGCACCATCTTTTTAAAGAGCATAGCTATGAAAGTGTACCTGCAGTGTACAATTCATAATTATGAACATTGGTCCCTCGTAATGCATTCCTAGTTTTCCTCCACCTTGATCCAGATGGATTGTCTAAGCTGTGTTCTGGGTTTTGAGAGAAAAATGGGAACATTCATGACAAATTACATCTTTATCAGATAAGCCTCTTTTACCAATTTGCCTTTACACCTTTTCTCTGCCAGAGGGATGGAAAAAACACTTATCATATGTCACATAAACTCCATATCTCTGCATGGTCACAATTAGCTGTTGTGTATTAAGCGATTACTGGCCTTCCTGGGCTGCAGCGAGGGACAGTGTAATTTGGTTGTCTGCAAAGTCATAAATCAAATGTGCGCTTCCTACGGGGCAAGAACAGACAGTAGCCACCTCACTTCAAAGCTGGGGAAAAGGAACACAGATATTTTACAATTATTACCTGTGATGGCTGTGTGTTAAGGGCTTTGGTTGCTTTTTTATTCTCACTCGCAAACAGCTTGTGTATCCTCTACTTGAACTCCGATGTGTTTTTGTAATCCAAAAATGCATTTTGTTCTGAAAGTGTACAATAGTGTGAAATTTTAACTAGCTGACCTCCTTCTATTATTCAGTATTTGGTGTGAATAAGAAATGGAAGTTTCTAACCACCATGTTGGAATGTGGTCTCAAACCTGACATTATTTATTGCAAGAGAAAAATCTTCAGCTCAGTGCTTTTAAACTTTGCCTCTATTACTGTAAGGGTCAAGATACACTAACGTTTTGCTTCAGGACAAAGAGTTTACGTCAGACCCAACAAAATTTTTTACTATGAAAAAATGTCTGACAAAACACTGGAATTTTTTTTTGTATGAATAAAATTCATGTAGTGTAAATAAAATCATTAAAATTGTGTGAATTTGATGTCAAAAATAAAAGATGGGAAGCATTTTCTCTTATCTTTTAAAATTTTACAAGTCAAGATTATATAGTTATTATAGCCAAAATTATATAGTTATTATAGCCAAAATTATATATATATATATATATATATATATAAAAAGAAATATTAAGGCATATGCTTAAAACAGGACTTTGGCAATGTTTTGGTCTTGGAAACATTCAGCTAATAAATGTATGCATTGTATGACAGCATTTTCCAACATATTGTACTGTTTGGGCTAACATTAAATGAAAAATATAAATATATATATTTTTAACACATGTAAAATGAATAAAATGAAAAACAATTTATTGTGCTGGGGCCAGTAAAATGTTGGCAGGGCAAGAACAAAAATCTAAACTTTTCGTTTCTTTTGCTTCTTCTGTCGAACATGAAAGAAGATTTTGAAGAATGCTGGTAACCAAACAATTAGGGTTACAAAGTTACAATGGAAGTCAGTGGGAACAGAAACTGTTTGGCTATCAACATTTTTCAAAATAGCTCCATTTATGTTCTGCAGAAGAAAAAAGTCATACAGGTTTGATAAGAGGGTGAGTAAATGATGACAGAATTTTCATTTTTGGCTGAACAATCCCTTTAACTAAAGTCATAACCAACTGAGGAAGCCACTATGGCAAAAGTGTTCCATCTTCTCTTGGGCTGTACCTATTTTACAATTTTCAAGCCTCCAGTCAAACCAGTGGCTCAAGAGTGCTTTCTAACAGCTAAGATCATATCAGCAGTGGGTGGCGGTGCAATAACCTTTAAACAAGAAAAGAGATGCCATTTCAGACATTGCTTCCTTCCTGTCCAACTTTTACTGCCCAATCATGACTTCAGCCATGTTTTAGGTGTCCGGCTGATATTTTGCACACAATGCAAGATTGGCTCATGTTAGACCAAAACTACAGTGACTAAGCCATCTTTCAACACAGACTTTAACATAACACAATCAGCCGGATCAAGTCTATTCAGACATTTACAGTGAGAGATATATAACAGAAAATGTAATTTATTTGCACCTTCATCTGCAGTTTTACATTGTGATGGAAAAAAAAAGACAAAAAGCATATACATATTTCCTAGTAGCTGAGAATGGTTAGTCAAGCCATTTAGCTACTGTATAACATGTTTTGACCGATAGACGTGTTGACTTGATGTCCCTCATGGGCGTGGGGTGTTTTCCAGATCTCCAGTGAAAGGCAAATCCATTTTTGTTAGCGGAAAATATAGTTGCTTAAGTGGGAATTACAACATCCTCTTCCTTTTCTTGTTCTGCAATTATAATCCAAAATGCAGGTTTGTTTAAACACAGGGCTCTGGATTGTGTCATACTGTGTTTGCTCTATAATTTGAAATTAGTTGTAAAATGCCACAACCTTTGCATGCTAATTACAGGCTCCTTTGGGACTTTACACTCAAACGGAATAAAATCAATCAGACTTTGGATGTCGGACAGCTTTGTTGACCTGATAAACATAATAAACATAATGATCCCCAAATGCAACAGAAAGCACCAAGGTAAGCAAAGACAAAAACAGACGTACCGCAGCCAGACAGAGGAGAGTGTGGGAATGTCAATGTAATTGTTTTTGGCGCTTTTTCTCAATGACCATGAGAGGAAAAATTAGAGGTCATAAGCACAGAAAGGAGAGACTGATGTACTTGGTAATTGAGGGGTTTGTTTGCAAGGTTTGGGAACTGAAATACTTAAAATAACAGGATTTTATTATTTTGCAGGTATCAAAAACAATACAACAAAAACACCATTTAGCTATATCTAAAATGCTTATTGAATCTACAAAATGTAATTCCCTCAGTGTCACCCAATTTTTCACCAAATATCTAACCTGCCAGCCAAAGAGTGGTTTATAATAGTAACAGCTTTGAACTGTTGATGGCCATGTCAAAGGTTAAAGAGCACCCTGGAGCTGGACACTTAACCTGAACTGCCCTTCAAACCAATAAGAATTGATTCCCAGCTCATCAGATCCATTATTAGTATTATTAGAACAAAACTGAGATTTTGAATTAAGGAAGCAAACAGGATGCAGAATTGAATTTGAATGTATAAGGAAGTACAGTACTAACTGTATATGAAAAGCTAAGTTTGAAAATGTGAGTGTTTGGAAGTGTAAAAAAAGTTTGAAAAAAATCGCATTTAAAAGTTTGCAGAACTTATGGACAGATGAAATGCAAGACAGACAGATACACTAAACGAATTTAAAAGCAAGACAATTGTTCAGTTTTGGATTTTTCACAGCCCTGTATTGAAGCAGTATTCGCTCTAGTTCACAAGATAAATATGCGTTTCATTTTCTCTACCTCCTTGCATTTATATTAAGTCAGTTGTTCCACTCCATGAGTGTGATTCTCTGCACTCCACTACCAGCAATGTGTGATTAATTTGAAATGGAAACATTTGCACACTTGAATCACCTACTGCCTCAGTCTAAGTGATGTAGTCCAACACATAAACAATGATGATTTACAAGAAGGGTTGGCAGATTAATTGTCTTGTACAGAGAACTTCAAGCATGCTCTTAAAACCCATCCCAGACTAGTCCTTTTTTGACAAATGGGAAGACACTAGCAATTATCAATCGCCATGTATAAATCAAGGTCCTTTTAGATAGCCGTGTGCTCGCTGGGAGAACCAGAGATAGCCCAGCCATAACTGTGAATTGTCTAAAGATTTGTAAATCTTGAGTCTGAGATTAGATAATGAGAAGCTGCTTTCTGGCAGTTATTAGAAGACAGTGGCACAATTATTTAGATACATGCTTTTAAAGGGGTGGTGAGGCTTGAGAAGTATGCAGGGAAATTAGAGGTCCACATGGAAAACATGAATTCGTTATTCTTTAGAACCTTTTTTGGCTCTATGTTACTGTAGGCAACCAGCCACTAATGCTTTAATGAAAGTGCTGGCATTTGTGCTATTCTGTTTTTAAATTTGTTCAAGCAGTGTTAATATTGCGCGTCTTTCACAACTTATAAAGAATACTAGACAAAAACATTTTGTTAACTGAAATAAAAATTAAAACTATAACTGGGAAAAACTGAAACCAAGCTCAAATTAACTCCAAAACTAACTAAAAAAAAAGTTTTCATTTTTGATAAGACAGTATACTATAAAACTGGAAATTAACATGCCACTCAACAAACCATCAATATCGTAAACCATGATATACGTCATATTAATCATAGCAGTTAATCAACTAGTAATTCTGACTATTATATCCAATTCTATGCAAATACAATTGACTCGACTCTATAATAACATTAGACTGTGCTGAGAAATTTAATGGCATTAAAAAAAACTTAATTTATACTGGTTAGTGCATTAAATTTGGAAGTTCTAAAATAATAGTTAAATATAACTAATAAATAAATAAACAAAAATAAATAAACTGAAATCTGGAAAAAAAAAATCTGAATTAAAAATTCTAAACTATAGTAACTCCGCTCTCAACTAATTGCAATTCTTTCTGCAGGATCAAGGCTGGAAAAATGCATTTACAACATCATGTCAAGCATGCTCATATACATTCTTGAATCTTTAACGGTACAAGAAATACAAAATAACATCACAATCCTTCCTTTGGCTAAGTGCATCCATTTCAATACAACAAAAGGCTTAGCAAGGCTTCCAGCCTTTCTTAGTCTGTTTTGATTAGCTATACTGCATTTACAGTATAGGGGGTTCCCAAACGATATGCTGTGATTGCTGCGGGTGCATGTAACGGTGCAATGGAAATGTCTGGAACCTCCTTGTCCCTTGTAAAAAGAGTACAACAGTACATTGTTGACACATGCCTCCTGATCTGCACTCACCCTTGTTAGCTTGTTAGAGGTTTGATGAGGTTATGTTAAAGATGGGTGTTGTGTCTTGTCAGAGGAGGATGGGCTTGGGCTGATCTTTCTCTTCGTCCCCTGACTCACAGCACTGGCTGCTTCTGTTCCATCTACAGATGTAAAAGAAGGCGGCGGCCCAGAAATGAATCACTCCCAGACAGAGTTTGACTCTGAGCTATACAAGCTATACATACAAGCAATACATATTTCATTCTTCTATGAAGACAGATCTTTGTGGATTTTTTACAAAGTCATTATGTAATGTACAAGCATTACAAATGACATTACAACTACATTTATACATGTAGAAAATACTTTTATCCAAAAAGTGACTTTCAAAAGAAGAACAAAAGCATTTTGTCAAAAAGTCAACAATATTTGTAATATACAATGTCAGGTTTAGACAAATACACTGAAAAAAATTTTCAAAGTTGTAAATAAAACAAAGTTTGTCGGTATGTTTCACAAGAAAATGCATTTTAGTCTTTCTACTGAAGACTACATTTCCTGTTAAATTTAAAGGAAGAATATTATTGTGATGTTTTTATCAGCTGTTTGGACTCTCATTCTATTGGCACCCATTCACTCCAGAGGATCTATAAACAAGTGATGTAATGCTAAATGTCTCCAAATCTGTTTAGATGAAGAAACAAACTTATCTGCATATTAAATTGCCTAAGGGTGAGTACATTTTCAGCATATTTAAATTTTTTGATGAATTATTCCTTTAAGGTGTTACTTGAAGTTTATTTGTAATTATTTCTGGACTTTACTAGCAATTTCTGAGTGAAAATTGTTTCAAAATACATCATACACCAATCGAAGAAGCAAGCTAGAGAAGAAAAGAACTGCAGAGAAGAAAAGAAGTCTTGTGTGTGTGCACGTGTGTAAGTGTATTGGTTTTATACTCTATGTATCACTGGTAATGCTTGCGAGCCTTATTTTTAAAAGTTTACTGCTGTAACATAATCTGATTTTGCACATCAAAATGCATGTGCGTGAAGACAACACTACTTGGATTAAGATGAAAGTTGTCGCACTAAGTACTGCTATATTTGTGATGAGCTCGTCTCCATGGTGACAGCCAGCGGGCGCAAGAGTCAAACAGCCTGCACCTCATTTTTTCCATGTCTGACATCAAGTAAACAACCCTAATGATTTCCCTTTCAGGTTTACCAAAGCTAGCACACCTTCACAACAACGCCACAGGCATTACAATTAGATAAACAAGTTTGAATTGATCCATACAATTTCAAATTCTTAATATTCACATTTGTTTTTGAAACGGTACTGTATCAGAACATTCCAGAAGAGTGAAATATGAGCGGTTAATGATACTAACTGGCGTTCAGATGAAAGCGTGTTGACAAGACGCAAGGGATATGAAATCACTCCTGGCCTTTCAGTGGTAAGATGGCATGCTCAAGGCTAGTCGCCCCAATACCTGTATAGCAGCATTATAGAGACAGAGGACTAGCATTATTTGAGCGGCTCTCTGCAATTAAAAGAACCAGCTTTTCACTCAAGGATTGCTAAATTGCTAGATTACTAGTGCCGAGTTATGTGATTTATGCTCTGGCTGGAGTCTGTGTTTGACAGAACTTAAGATGCGATGACATGGCCTGTAGGTAATACTTGTGATGTCCTAGGAATGCAAGTTGTAACCTTTCTTCATAGTTCAAACTGCAGTGAAGATATATGCATTAAAACAATTGCACCTAAAACATTACATGTCTAAGCGAATTCAAATTTCTTCATCTGTCCCATTTAAGTATCAGTTTATGCTGAGAATGATAGTTTTACTGCACATATTTATTTTCTTTTAAATAAAACACATAACCTATTATTTTCAGCTGTGATAGTCCAAGAGATTCATAGAAAAACACATTCTGACTTCAACCATAAAAGGTGTTTTGAATACACTATTAAAACTGTGTTTAAAGTCACATTGGTGTCTGACAAACACTGTAATCATGCATCAACTGTTTGTGCTATAATTGGAGTTGTTTTGCTCAAAGGTGCACCAATGCCGATTACGCAAGCAGTACAGGAAGGCTAGAGAGAATTCTTAACATATAAAAAAGAAGGGAAAATACAGTGATTTACAGAGATTTCGAAAGGGCTGCCTGAACTAAACTAATTTGTAACTGCTATTTTGGTTTCACCTAAATGTGGAACTAACTTAGTAACTTTTGCTTTCAACAAGTCCTAACACTCAGGACAGGAGTTCAAGAGTTCACACGGGAGTTCACAGAGGTTGTTGTCCATGTCATTCCATCCTGAGAAATCTGACCACTTCAAAGGATTCGGACATGCTAAAAATTGTTGAAAAATTTCCCCTGCTTTATTATAATGAATGGAATGCCAGACTCTGTATGCCACTGGACAATAAAAATAATCCTATTATATAAAAAAAAAAAAAAATGTTGTTTTTATGATTCTAAGTTAAATAAACAATTACAACTTAATTAAAAATGTGATCTAACAATGCATAAAATACGATGCTATATTTAGTATGACTATAATAAAGATCCCAATTGTCATAACAGTGTTTGTCTGCCCCCCTCTGGTTAATTTAAGAGAATGCATGGAATTTAAAGCATCTAAAAATAGCAAATCACATCTAGCAAATAGGTTTTTGGGGGGGAAAACATAAAGCTAATTTAGTAAAAATTATATTGTGAGACTATTTGAACTCAAGGGGTTACTTTGATGGTACACTACTGTTCAAAATTTTAGGATCAGTATGATTTTTAAATGTTTTTAAAGAAGTCTTCTATGCTCACTAAGGCTGCATTTACTTGTTGAAAAATGCAATAAAACAGTAACATTACAGAAATTAAGTAACTTGTCAATTTTATATTTCAGCTTTTCTTATTATCACAGTTGTGCTTCTTAATATTGTTGTGATTATTTTTTTTCAGGATTCTCTGATGAATAGAAAATTCAAAAGAACAGCATTTATTTTAAAGGGGTCATATGATGTTGCTAAAAAGAACATTATTTTGTGTATTTGGTGTACTGAAATGTGTTTATGCGGTTTAAGGTTCAAAAAACACATTATTTTCCACATACTGTACATTATTGTTTCTCCTCTATGCCCCGCCTTTCTGAAACGCATCGATTTTTATAAGGCTCATCGTTCTAAAAAAGCGAGGTGTGCTCTGATTGGCCAGCAATCCAGTGCGTTGTGATTGGCCGAACACCTCAAGCTTGTGATGGAAATGTTACGCCCCTCACCATACTAGGGCTGGGTATCGTTAAAAATTTTTCGATATCGATACCGATACCTTGACTTCGATACCGGTTCCTGAATG
>NW_015652263.1:8317-55366 GCF_001515625.1 Sinocyclocheilus rhinocerous | reverse complement strand
ATATTAAAAACGTACTTACAGTCTGTGAGTCAGAACAGCCGGCATTGTAGTCTACTCTCCCAGGAAACAGTCCTCGTCCTCCGTAAAATGCGTTGCACACATCTGAATATTTGGGTTGAAGTGTTCTGGAACAGTGTTGTAAATACAACTTAACCACTGATTTCTAGTCGTGTCCTCTTTTGGAAGGCCAAACAAAGTATTTTCGCTTTCACAACGAAACACACAGCGTCTTCATAACATGGCAGCGGCGGTGGCGGCAACAATAAAGTTACTCCTTCTTTCTTTGCGTGAACATTTGGGCGATGTAATGCAAATCTTCCCACACAGTGATGTAGACATGTGGGGGCGTGTTTAAACTAGGGGTTTTAGGAGGGCGTGGACCAGTCTTAACTGTTATAAAGAATATCTCTTTGGGTTTGAGACTTTAGTCTTTGCAACTTTAGGGATCTTATCTATTCACAAACAGCTTGTAACACTCCAAAGAGAAAGGAAAACTTGAAATCGAATCATATAACCCCTTTAAATATATATATTTTTGTAAATATGTAAGGCTTTACTGTCACTTTTGATAATGCATCCTCACTTAAAAAAAAAAAAAGTAAACTAACTACATAATTAAATAAAACTGAACCCAAACGTTTGAATGGTAGAGCACACAGCATTTGGTTCAGTGAACACACTTTCCACTCAACAGAATTTTCACCTAAATACAAGAACTGTCAGAAAGGACTATAAACTATAGGATTAATCACGTCCTCATTCCAATTAACTGTCCGCAAATCCTCAGAAAACAAACAGAACCTGCCCCAGATCTACAATCTACCCCCACTCTGCCAGTTAAACGAGTGTTGGTCCAAAGTGCAACATTCTAGAAGGATAACCATGGCTATCTGTGGTTTATTCTATCACCTTGACCTCTGTGAGTTTAAATAGGCAGTCATTTGCTTTTGATAAGCACTCTAAGGTCAGAGGAAGAAATGTGCATGTAAACTGCCAATTTATGCCTCCAGACAAATGTACCAAAACTATACCACTCACATCTAGGCTACATATAGTGGTGGTGTTTCATTTGTGCATTAAACAGATTCAAATAAAAGTGAACAAATTAGTTACACTCACTGACCCCTTGACTTGAATGTCACTCACACACCACACAATTTTAGACATGATTTTCCATTAAGCCAACAGTTAATGGAGATCGGGGGGGGCAGGTGGTTGTTTACGATTGTTATGTGTTAATTATATAGTTTCAACCATCACATACAAAAATATCAAAACATAATTCAGTGGCACGAAAACACATTTACAATAGTATTTACAATAGCCAATAGCTTACTTTTATGCAGGCACGGCGCCAGAATTTTTTTCTCTACCGGTGCTAAGGGGGGGCTAGACCAATATGTGGGAGTGCTAAGAAAATAAATGATATTGATGACGTCAGAGTTACTTCATAAAGAAATGGGGCTAAACCGGGGCTATTAAAAATTCTGACGGGGCTATAGCCCCCCCTAGCCCCGGTGTAGCGCCGTCACTGCTTTTATGTATGTTCACATAGACAACAACAACAAAAAAATCTTACTGACGTATGAAGAACAAAATATATTTTTAAATGCTTACAAAATATATATTTATATTGTTAAAATATACTTTTAAAAAAATGTACTAAAATGGCCAATAAAAATATATTTACTTACATATATGAAATATGTTATATATTAATATATTGTCAAATATAAATATTGGCTATTTTTTGTATCTTTAGAAATATATTTAAAAACTAATTTTTGCCATATGGGAACAAATGACTTGTGTACGTGTGTATAGCTAAGGCATCCACAAAACGGATAAAATAAATTGCTGTAATTTGTAAGGAACATGTATAATGCTTAAACGGTTCTTCTTTCTGTGGTTCGGAGATCGTGATTGTGAGTCGATTAAGGAGTAAATGATTCGCTCATAAAACATTAAGTTGTCGCCACCTACTGGCAGAAAGGTGCACCAAATAGTGAACAAATAGATTTTACTCCCTAAGAACGAAACTTCCCAACAGTACACCAAAGACGGCACTGACACAGCACTCGGGTGATTGCAAGAGTCTTCGTTACAGCTTCCTGTGGCCTTGACCGGGAAGCTTCCACGCCTTGCATCGCGACGCACTAAACACCGCCCGCCTCTCTCTGGCACCCCCAAACGCAGGCGGTGATTGGGCAGTGCAAATGTCTCAAATCCCCTCGTCCACCGAGCACCGGTTGAGCACATTTTGTCACTTGCGCTAACGTTAAATGGAGGAACGTCCCTGCGAAGGGTCAACCGGAGTATATATCAGTCATGGAGCAGAGAACGGCCCTGATCGATCGAACATATCGGTAAACAATGATCAGAACCACAGTAAGTTCCAGAACGAGAAAACGCAGACGAAGAAAACAGGTTGGTAACCAGCAAAGCTCATTGTTTTTTTTTCCTCTGACAAGCTTCAAATACATGTCGTAGTTTGTTTGTTCACAATAATACTGCATTAGTTAAGTCAAACGAGGAGCATGTTTTGCTGACTGTACTGTTTGAAATAGTTATATCCAGTGTTAGCCGCAAAGCTAGCTAGCGTAAAGGGACATTGACCTTGTGCACCGGTCTCTCAGCACGCATTACATATTTTCCTGACTTATAATTCATTTGCAAACATACCTCTCAGTTTGGGTCGTTTTTAAAAGGAACGCGGCCGTCAGAGATCCAGAATAGCCTGTTAGCTCTGCCCCATTGCTGCCACAGCAACATGAACCGGCTCCTGTGGAATGTTCCTGCTCGTAGCTTAAGCTTGTTCTGTTATTTCCTGTCCGCCATGATGGACGGCCAAACCTCACAAACTTCACCGCTGCCCATTTCTCGTACAAACCCGAATACTTTGGTAATACAATTCGGGCGACGCGGTCAGCCATGCAGAGTCGCTATTAATGTTGTTTTAGGGGTGTACGTTTGACCAGCTTAGCTCGAATCGCGGCCTATTACTCTTTCACAGTCATGTGAGTGGGCCTGACAGTGCCTGGGCTCGCGCTTACCGCCTATTCGAACTCGGCACCAAGTGGGCTGAATAGAACGTGTCGGAAAATTCTATAGCTGTACGGATACAAACGTTCCAAAACCGTAAATGGAAGCAACCGGAAAATCCTATAACGTTACACAAACTGTAAAATGCAGGCTTTGACGTGTAGATTTACAAAATCTTTTGATAAAAGAACGACATTTCTGTTGTTTTTATTTTAAAGTGCATTTTCTTGACCCCGTTTAACCTGCATTATTTATACGTTGCTTATATGTAACGAAGCTCATGGCGTGAGAACTCTCACGTATGTTTGATTTTAATCAAAAAGTGATAAACAGCTTTGTGTGCATTCTCTCCCGTAACTGTAAGCCTGTGTGTTGAAATGCACCACAGGCGTAGGGTTAACTGTTGATATCAAGCTATTTGGTACGGTTCTGTTGGCTATCGTGACGTAAAAGGTTTCGCAGGAGTACACCGCTGCATATCGCTAAACCTGTTCATATTTGGTCCATAAAAACGCCTAGCGCCCATTGAAATGTATCTTTGCAGTTGTCACTTTATAAAAGCGTTGTGATGTACCAACAATCACATCTTCCTGTGGCTAATCATTCAGGCTGCCCACTTAGCATGCTAAGCTAGCTGATGACTTGGCCGGGTGTTGACCGAATACGCACAAACTTGTTTCAAATAAAGCATTAACATTGCTAAACAATTTTGTAAATGATTTCATGCAGTACAAACGTTGCTGACTGCCATGTTGCGATTAACCCACTTCAATGAGTGTGACTTTACCACGCAAATGAAAATAGCCACAGAAGCTGGCATGGCGTTAGACACAAACAAAGCACACAAATGTAAGCTCACAAAAGGCATGAAATGTGTTAAAGGGGTTTCTGTATTCAGTTTTTCATTAATTTCGGGATTTTAAGACGTGTCCACCAATGCTGGGGAACTACCCAAATATGACTTGAGTAGTACTCCATTTTGACACGTCATTCCTCCGGTTAAAAATAGGGCGATGTCAGACTTGAGCCGGCCGATGAAAGCACACTTGCATGGGGTGCTCTCTTCGTGCCTCATATTTTCAGCCTCAAAGGACAGAGGTCGTTGAGACCCGTTTTAGTGCTCAAACCACTTTTTACCGCATTAATACATTGCACCCTTGATTTGGGTATTACATTGCCCTGCTGCCTTGTTGGTTCAGTTTGTTTACATATACTGTACAAAGACAGATTTTCTCCTCTGTGAATTAATTTGAATCTGTATACCAGGTTGCCAGAATGGAATTGTTGCTAATGCCAGTCTTAAGTTCCTATGAGGGCATTCCATCAGCTGCCATAAATAGTTTCCATAGAAATCATGAAGCCAAGCCTGACAGAACATTTGTCTTTTTTTTTTTTTTTTATAAGGATATCCAAATATAATGATCCTGTTGCAGAGGATCCCTCTGGATACAGACTGCTTTACTGTTCATTTTTGAAAGTAGTAAGCAAATATAAAGACAATATATTGATTGCAAATTTTAAGTTGTATGTTAAAATATTTTTCTACAGAACATTGACTTTAGATTCAAATCAAATGTATTTATATAGCGCATAGAAATGAAAAAAATGTTTCTTTTGAAATGTATGTCAAAGAGTCCAGAAAAAAATTAATTATAGTTTCCACAAAAAAATTAAGCAGCACAACTTTTATCAACAATACTAAGAAATGTTTCTTGAGAACCAAATCAGCATGTTAGAATGATTTCATGGCATTTTAAAATATGCGAAAATAAAAAACAATTATTTTAAATTGCAATAATATTTGCTATAATACACACACACACATAATGCAGATTTTTCTGTCACAAATTCACAATACATAAAAACTAGTTTATTTCCTTTTTTAATCTGATTAATTTTCTGCAGACCCAGTATGAAAACCAATGATCTCTGATTTCACTTTATTGGCAGAGATTTAATTTGATAAACCAGCTCTGTTCAGATGTAGGTTGGTTATGGCTAACAAATCACAGATATTCCAACATTTTAGTCATTTTGCACTGGTTTTAATTGGAAGTACGCTGAATACCATCCATGGTTGTTCAGTGTGAGTTGAAGGAGTCCGCTTGTCATCTGCCTGACCCTGACTTGGTTCCACAGAACATACCTAGTCTAAATATTCCTTGAACTTGTGCAGACATTGACTAGACTTGACCCGTTCCCTTACTGGAACTTGAGATCTGATCTGGACGTTTACCAAAAGTTGTTGATTCAGTGGATCAGTTGATGCAGATTTGTGGTTTGCATTCCATCTATTTATTGCTTTTTGTTTCTCCTTTGTGCAGAAAATGGCAAAATAAATGGAACTCTGAAGGAGGGAGAGGTGACTCCCGCTTCCTTTAACCCAGACATCTCCCTGCACCCTGCGAACAGCAATGGCGATAGACACCTGCTAGACATCAACTTGAAACAGAAGCCCACTCGACGGGCCTTCACCACTGACTCAACAGGGGACAGAAAAGGTAGAAACACTAGCAGAAACAGCATGGACTTCAAAAATGACAAGTCCTCAGAGTTGAACACGCTTGAGGGCAAAAAAGAGGCTTTGGCTACTCTGAACGGTGTGGTGTCTCTCAACTCTGTACCACTTACCAACGGTTACCCTAGCACACCCGGAGCTGACAATGACGGCAGTGGCTCAGAGAGTGGATACACTACTCCCAAGAAGCGCCGGGCCCAGAGGAATGGCAAAGCCGGGGACAATGTGACTGCTTCTACCCAGGGAAAAGCCATGCAACAGGGTGGCAAACAAGACCACGGGCCTGTGGCGCCGGACTCGGCCTCTGGCTCTCAGGTGGAGAGTGGCAGAACTGGTTCAAAAGTTGAGCTGCACTTAAAAGCCAAGGAACCACCTGCCTCCGCCACCCCACCTCCTCTGCCGGTGGCTGAACTTCAGCGTAAAAACTCAGACAGCAAAGTGGCTGGCAAACGGTTTGAGGATCGCTCCAGCAAGGTTAAGGTGGCTACCTCCACCAAAGAGGACTCATGGACCTTGTTCAAGCCTCCACCTGTCTTTCCTGTGGACAATAGTAGCGCTAAGATTGTGCCTAAGATCAGTTATGCAAGCAAAGTGAAGGAGAACCTCAATAAGACTGCCCAAGCTGGCGGGGAGGCTCTCACTCCTGCTCCCCAGGTGCCTGGGAGACCGCCACAGGTCCCCATGTCTGCGGTGAAAACCATCACCTCGGCTAGCTTTACCAACGGTCCCCTGCCGGGGGAAGGGAATGGCTGTCCCCTGCCCGGCCCCCATTTCAGCGCTGGTCCTCTGCTGGTGACCCTGGCTGTTGCCGCTGAGAATGTAGCATCTCCCCCTGGTAGCGGCACTTCGGCCGTTGGAAGTTCCACAACCTCTGTGGCTGAGCCCAGGAAGCCCAGTCTGTTCGTTTACCCCGTCACCCCCTCCAATATGCAACTCTCGCTCCCTAGCGGCCGCCAAGCCGATCCCCCTGCTGCTCCAACAAATCAGAAGTCTCTGGGGGAAATTTTTCAGAATCAGTGGGGCTTGTCCTTTATCAACGAGCCTAGCGCCGGACCAGAGGGCGTGGCGTGCCACTCCAACGGAAAGGAGGTGCCAGTGGAGGTGAGCTTTCAGGGAGGCTGTCCTGCTACAGTGGCCACTCAGACTTCCAGTACCTCTCAGAGACCGGATCAACAACCACCCTTCCCCAAGTTTACCAACGGTCCCCTGCCGGGGGAAGGGAATGGCTGTCCCCTGCCCGGCCCCCATTTCAGCGCTGGTCCTCTGCTGGTGACCCTGGCTGTTGCCGCTGAGAATGTAGCATCTCCCCCTGGTAGCGGCACTTCGGCCGTTGGAAGTTCCACAACCTCTGTGGCTGAGCCCAGGAAGCCCAGTCTGTTCGTTTACCCCGTCACCCCCTCCAATATGCAACTCTCACTCCCTAGCGGCCGCCAAGCCGATCCCCCTGCTGCTCCAACAAATCAGAAGTCTCTGGGGGAAATTTTTCAGAATCAGTGGGGCTTGTCCTTTATCAACGAGCCTAGCGCCGGACCAGAGGGCGTGGCGTGCCACTCAAACGGAAAGGACGTGCCGGTGGAGGTGAGCTTTCAGGGAGGCTGTTCTGCTACAGTGGCCACTCAGACTTCCAGTACCTCTCAGAGACCGGATCAACAACCACCCTTCCCCAAGGCTCACGAGCCAGACAAATGGATTAACGTTCAGAATCTGAGTCGAGGTGCGAGCGGCGGTGCCAAGGCGGCAAGCGGGGCCATACCCGAGAACTCTGTCCTCAGCCTGGATGCCCAGAGAGATGAGACGGGGGTTCATGGTGCAATAGTGTTTTGTTCTTCCTCTAAGGACATTTGTGCCGAGCTGCCTCCCACCTCCCCAGCTGCCCCTAAGGTGGCTTCGGCCAAGGACCAGGGCCATACTAAGGGCTTTGACAGGAGGTCTAGTTGGGGGTCGTTTGATCTAAAAGCTGCTGTAATTTATCACACTAAAGGTAACTCACTGTTTAAGTTTCTTCTTAAATACTTTCACTTTATTATGTACTACAAGGATATACTGTCTTATGAATGTACAATAGAGATGGACTAATACAATAAATGTGACACTGGACCACAAAACCAGTCATAAGTAGCACGGGTATATTTGTAGCAGTAGCCAACAGTACATTGTATGGGTCAAAATTATCGATTTTTCTTTTATGCCAAAAATCATTAGGATTTTAAGTAAAGATCATGTTCCATGAAGATATTTTGTAAATTTCCTACCTTAAATATATCAAAACTTAATTTTTGATTAGTTATATGCATTGCTAAGGACTTCATTTGGACAACTTTAAAGGCGCTTCAGGCGTCCCGTGTTTGAGTCCCGGCTCGCGGACCTTTCTCGATCCCATCAACACTCTCTCTCCCGCTTCACTTCCTGTCTCATTACTGTCCTATCAATAAAAAAGCAAAAACACCAAAAAATAAATCTTTAAAAACAGAGTAATTATCCGAAAAGACATAATACAAATAATTTCATTTCTGGGGCACATGGCTTTAGAGACATACCGATTGGCAGTGCTGGGTAAATTATTACAAATTGTAGTCCGTTACTCATTACAAATTGCATAACAAAAATTGTAGTTAGCAACAACCTGGATTACACACATTAGGTAATGTAGTCTTACTACTTTTTTGATTACTTTTAGATTACTTTTGACTCGTTTATCACATAGATTTGAATGGGATTATTGTGTACCATGTTGATAAACAAAGAGAAAGAAAATATATTCCATTCTTTATCAACATCATGAAATCCTTTAACATTACAACAGGGTTTCTCAAACTCATTTAGAACTCTTTCATTTAGAAAGGAAAATTTAAAAGAAAAAAAATAAGAATTGAAGTGAATCAATAAATTATGAATATTGTGTGAGTAATCATGTAATCCATAAAAAATAACTAATCTGATTATGAGCATTTTAAAACCTAATATAATCTAATTACAAGTATTAAATTTTTTCTGAATCTGATTACGTGATGCAGATTATATGTAATCAGTTACTACCCAGTACTGCTGATTGGTGCCATTATGGTCAACCCAATTTAAAAGTGTAAATGTCTGTAAAAAATATTGTTCAAACTAATTATCAGTCTATCTCTAATGTACAAAAAAGTTTGTGTGCTGCAGATAAATTGGTTTAGTCTACATCTTAAGTTGTTACTTAGCCTTCTCAAATTAGAATAAGGTTGTTACTCTTACACACAAATGATACTGTGACTGAATATATATATATATATATGTTATTTCAGTGTGGTTATATAAAGCAACAAGACAGCAGTATTTTGAAGCTATTCTGTTAGTGTGAGTTTCTTTCAAGTTAAATAAAAAGGACAGATCTTGATTGAATCATAGCTGTACTTGGGTATTTTTACATTAAGCTTTCATCCCTCTTCTTTGCAGAAATGGAATATATTTTGAATTTGCAAAAACAAGGTAAGCTACCATTTACCATTTCAGCATTTAGATATTGCAACCCAATGCCCCATCTGCTCACATCCTTCAACCCTTCCCATATCATTTTTGTTTGTGGTTTTAGAGTTCCCAGCTCTCACCTACATTCATCTTTCTCACTTTCTCGCAGATCCAAATCGAGCAGTCCTCTACAGTGAGTCATGGGACGGACCTGCTCAGTGAAGCTGTGTCTGGACACTATATCTCAGATGAACTCTGCTGCAAAAAGATGTGCTTGAGGAACATGGCTGCTGCCTCTGAACATCCTGAATCAGAACTAATCCAATGGTTTAGAAAGGACCTTGTTACCCGTCAGCAGTCAAGGCTGAGCGCAGAGGAACAGAGTGCGCTTGGGAAAACGGGTTAGCTGGTTTTAGAATATTAGAATGGAAGAACAGGAGCTGTGGAACTCAACTCTAATGCGGATATGTTGCTGAAGACAATTTCGATGACTTAGGGGACATACAACTCACACGTCAAACACTCATGATAACCCTGTCATGACATTTGGTTGGGCGGAAGCTTCTCCTTTAAGTACTCACAGACCTAAGAGAGTGTCCAGGAGGGAAGCATGTCACCATGTGTGCCCTCTTGAATTCAAATAATCATGTAGTGGTCACATTGAATTCATTTGGGCACAGAACCGAAGAGTGTCGCTCTACAGTGAATTAACATACTGTGGCCAGAGGAACTACATGGCTTTTTTGTTTTTTGGAGATTCAGGGGAATCGGACTCCATTTATGTGTGGGGGACGGTTAGTTCAAGCCTTTGGGATTAAATAATTGTCTTAATTTAATTTCTGGACAATTTTGGATCAGTCCTGTTAGTGACGCGTCTCCACTTCGTTTGTTTTGTTTGTTTTTTTTTTTCTTCCTTCTTTTTCTTTTCATTGAAATACTTAACCTGCCCTGGGAGTTTTTATGAGGTACACTCGGATTGGGAAACCACACGCCCTGTAGTGTGCATGTGCAGTATGCTGCTCTGTGCGTCCTCTTTTGGAAGAGTTCAAAGTGCTATCGTTCAATAGTCTTATTGTCGTCTCTTCACGCTTCTGTCACCTGACAGCCATTCGAGTCTCTTGCTCATTGTGTGAGTGTGTAAACGGAGGACAGAGATCACGCTATACTCTTTTATCTTGAGTGTTTTATGTTTTTAATTTTTAAGTAGATGTTAGAACCCAGAACTAATAAATAAGCTGTGCCACACCACACAGTTGCTTTAGCTTCAATGCTAATAGGTACATTACGGAGGTTTTAGTTAATTTTGGTTTTGTTCTGTAGAGCTGCTCTTCGAAATAGGGTTTTGTTTTTGCCCGGAAAGGCAATAGCGACTACTTTTGCTTCATTTGGGACTAGATCACAATTTAGAGGGAACCTAGAGAGCAATCGCTGGCGAATGATGCGGACTTTTTATTTCACTCAAGAGTCTAGAAGCCCCTAGTTTTTTTTTTTTTATTGAGCACCACAATCACACTTTTATGCTTTTTATTTCTTGTATGTTTTAATTTGTACCTGGGTTTCCATGCTTATCGGTTAAGCGCTTGCTAAAGCACATATGAGCCTCATCAATAGAACCGCCGTTAACAGGAATTCTGCCGTTGTGTACATGTTTCTCTTTCTAATGTCAGAAAATGCATTCTTAACTTACAGTCTATCCTCTGTTTTATCATTTCACAGATTAATTGATTTATACATAAGAATCAGTAGCACTTTATGTATTATGTTCTTGAATTGTATTTCCTTAAACATTGACATATCAGTACATATTTGAAATTCTAGTAATTAATCATAGGCTACTAACTTTAACCTCTACCTAAGGACTGTCGGTCCGCAATCTCAAAAGAAAATAAATATAAAAAAAAAAAGAAAAGAAATTATAACTATACTACAATAATATAAATAGCACTAAACAACTTTTTAAAAGAATAAAAATGCATGGCTAAGTGTTTGGACTGTGACATTAAAACCCTTACCTTAGCAAGACGAGCTCTTTTGATGAGGTCATTCAGCTTACGCAGGGCAGCGTTGCGAGGCAAACTCTGGATGTCTCTGAAGACATCTTGTGTTTCGGCTTCAAACAGATGCCGGTTCTCTGCATTTTGAAGAGGTTTGGCCCAAAAAGAGCCGAGATAGACCCTCACCACCTCTGGAGTATTGATCACCTTCCCCAGAGACCACATCAGCGCACCATAAACCCGCATTAGCTGCTGAGTGTCCACCTGATCGGCCTTGTTCAGTACCACACGGATTTTGTCATCTTGCCCACGGAAAGCTTTGATCGCTTGAGAAAATTCATCAGATATGTCTAGCTTATGGGCATCAAAGAGGAGAATGATACGGTCCACTCGCTCTCCAAACCAGCGCAGAACCTCAGAGAAATCATAGCCTATGGGGGAAATGTCAATAGAACAGAATTAATAAGCATCAGTACTTCATAGCCCTCCATGTGAGGGAAAACAGATTGAGTGTACTGCATTCAGTACACACCATAGACACATATGTGACCCTGGACCACAAAACCCGTCTTAAGTCGCTGGGGTATATTTGTAGCAATAGCCAAAAATACATTGTATGGGTCAAAATTATCGATTTTTCTTTTATGCCAAAAATCATTAGGATTTTAAGTAAAGATCATGTTCCATGAAGATATTTTGTAAATTTCCTACCTTAAATATATCAAAACTTAATTTTTGATTAGTTATATGCATTGCTAAGGACTTCATTTGGACAACTTTAAAGGCGCTTCAGGCGTCCCGTGTTTGAGTCCCGGCTCGCGGACCTTTCTCGATCCCATCAACACTCTCTCTCCCGCTTCACTTCCTGTCTCATTACTGTCCTATCAATAAAAAAGCAAAAACACCAAAAAATAAATCTTTAAAAACAGAGTAATTATCCGAAAAGACATAATACAAATAATTTCATTTCTGGGGCACATGGCTTTAGAGACATACCGATTGGCAGTGCTGGGTAAATTATTACAAATTGTAGTCCGTTACTCATTACAAATTGCATAACAAAAATTGTAGTTAGCAACAACCTGGATTACACACATTAGGTAATGTAGTCTTACTACTTTTTTGATTACTTTTAGATTACTTTTGACTCGTTTATCACATAGATTTGAATGGGATTATTGTGTACCATGTTGATAAACAAAGAGAAAGAAAATATATTCCATTCTTTATCAACATCATGAAATCCTTTAACATTACAACAGGGTTTCTCAAACTCATTTAGAACTCTTTCATTTAGAAAGGAAAATTTAAAAGAAAAAAAATAAGAATTGAAGTGAATCAATAAATTATGAATATTGTGTGAGTAATCATGTAATCCATAAAAAATAACTAATCTGATTATGAGCATTTTAAAACCTAATATAATCTAATTACAAGTATTAAATTTTTTCTGAATCTGATTACGTGATGCAGATTATATGTAATCAGTTACTACCCAGTACTGCTGATTGGTGCCATTATGGTCAACCCAATTTAAAAGTGTAAATGTCTGTAAAAAATATTGTTCAAACTAATTATCAGTCTATCTCTAATGTACAAAAAAGTTTGTGTGCTGCAGATAAATTGGTTTAGTCTACATCTTAAGTTGTTACTTAGCCTTCTCAAATTAGAATAAGGTTGTTACTCTTACACACAAATGATACTGTGACTGAATATATATATATATATATGTTATTTCAGTGTGGTTATATAAAGCAACAAGACAGCAGTATTTTGAAGCTATTCTGTTAGTGTGAGTTTCTTTCAAGTTAAATAAAAAGGACAGATCTTGATTGAATCATAGCTGTACTTGGGTATTTTTACATTAAGCTTTCATCCCTCTTCTTTGCAGAAATGGAATATATTTTGAATTTGCAAAAACAAGGTAAGCTACCATTTACCATTTCAGCATTTAGATATTGCAACCCAATGCCCCATCTGCTCACATCCTTCAACCCTTCCCATATCATTTTTGTTTGTGGTTTTAGAGTTCCCAGCTCTCACCTACATTCATCTTTCTCACTTTCTCGCAGATCCAAATCGAGCAGTCCTCTACAGTGAGTCATGGGACGGACCTGCTCAGTGAAGCTGTGTCTGGACACTATATCTCAGATGAACTCTGCTGCAAAAAGATGTGCTTGAGGAACATGGCTGCTGCCTCTGAACATCCTGAATCAGAACTAATCCAATGGTTTAGAAAGGACCTTGTTACCCGTCAGCAGTCAAGGCTGAGCGCAGAGGAACAGAGTGCGCTTGGGAAAACGGGTTAGCTGGTTTTAGAATATTAGAATGGAAGAACAGGAGCTGTGGAACTCAACTCTAATGCGGATATGTTGCTGAAGACAATTTCGATGACTTAGGGGACATACAACTCACACGTCAAACACTCATGATAACCCTGTCATGACATTTGGTTGGGCGGAAGCTTCTCCTTTAAGTACTCACAGACCTAAGAGAGTGTCCAGGAGGGAAGCATGTCACCATGTGTGCCCTCTTGAATTCAAATAATCATGTAGTGGTCACATTGAATTCATTTGGGCACAGAACCGAAGAGTGTCGCTCTACAGTGAATTAACATACTGTGGCCAGAGGAACTACATGGCTTTTTTGTTTTTTGGAGATTCAGGGGAATCGGACTCCATTTATGTGTGGGGGACGGTTAGTTCAAGCCTTTGGGATTAAATAATTGTCTTAATTTAATTTCTGGACAATTTTGGATCAGTCCTGTTAGTGACGCGTCTCCACTTCGTTTGTTTTGTTTTTGTTTTTTTTTCTTCCTTCTTTTTCTTTTCATTGAAATACTTAAAAACTCCCAGGGCAGGTTATGAGGTACACTCGGATTGGGAAACCACACGCCCTGTAGTGTGCATGTGCAGTATGCTGCTCTGTGCGTCCTCTTTTGGAAGAGTTCAAAGTGCTATCGTTCAATAGTCTTATTGTCGTCTCTTCACGCTTCTGTCACCTGACAGCCATTCGAGTCTCTTGCTCATTGTGTGAGTGTGTAAACGGAGGACAGAGATCACGCTATACTCTTTTATCTTGAGTGTTTTATGTTTTTAATTTTTAAGTAGCAGTTAGAACCCAGAACTAATCGATAAGATGTGCCACACCACAGAGTTGCTTTAGCTTCAATGCTATAGGTACATTATGGAGGCTTTAGTTCGTTTTGGTTAAGTTCTGTAGAGCTGCTCTTCGAAATAGGGCTTTGTTTTTGCCTGGAAAGGCAGTAGCGACTACTTTTGCTTCATTTGGGACTACACCACAATTTAGAGGGAACCTACGTAGAGAGCAGTCGCTGGCGAACGATCCGGACTTTTTATTTCACTCAAGAGACTAGAATCCCCTAGTGTTTTTTTTTTTATGATTATTGAGCACCACAATCACACTTTTATGCTTTTTATTTCTTGTATGTTTTAATTTGTACCTGGGTTTCCATGCTTATCGGTTAAGCGCTTGCTAAAGCACATATGAGCCTCATCAATAGAACCGCCGTTAACAGGAATTCTGCCGTTGTGTACATGTTTCTCTTTCTAATGTCAGAAAATGCATTCTTAACTTACAGTCTATCCTCTGTTTTATCATTTCACAGATTAATTGATTTATACATAAGAATCAGTAGCACTTTATGTATTATGTTCTTGAATTGTATTTCCTTAAACATTGACATATCAGTACATATTTGAAATTCTAGTAATTAATCATAGGCTACTAACTTTAACCTCTACCTAAGGACTGTCGGTCCGCAATCTCAAAAGAAAATAAATATAAAAAAAAAAAGAAAAGAAAAAAAAAAGTGAAAAAGGAAAGAAAAGAAAAAAGACACTCAGGTAGAATTAGGGCAGTGTTCTTCTATCTAACAAAAAAATGCACCAACAGTGTTATTGCCAAATATGAAAAGAACGTCCCATGTTTGTACGAGCTGTTTTTTAAATTTTAACCTTTTGAGGGATTTAATTTTTGACTGAAAGCCAATGCTTGCGTCTTTACAGGTATCATTTGGCATCAATGTTTTCTGTACATGACCATGAAACACTGCCAGGTGAAAAGATTTAAGTACACATGGAAGACGTTAACCACACTACGTATCTGTATGTCTTTCCTTAGCAAGAGTTGTTTTTTTTTTTTTTCCATTTCATGTTTTAAATGCAGCATGTAATGGTTTCCAGTGTGGTCTGTCTTCAGAAAACGTGGGATGTTTCAGGATAGTTCTTAATCTGTTTCTGTTCTTGAGGTATCCGACGTCTGTATTCGATGTCTTGGTTCAAAAGATATTGCAGCTGTCGATGAAACAGATGGAAGGTCGTTAAATTCTGCTTCATCTTTTCTAATTCCGTTTAGATTCCACTTAAAAGCTTTGTGCAATGTAGAGAAATCCTGCGATAATTAGCTCGTTCCTTGGCTTTTTAGATGCACATCTCTTCATTGCATCACTTGAGTTTTATTGTAGTTATCTACATTTTGTCTTTGAACAACTCACATAGAGCATTTTTTTTTATATCCAAGGGATTTGCTTAAGGAGTTACTGATGTAGGCATAATTTATAACCATCTGTTATTACATTAAGTTAATTATGAAATCTGTAAACATGCATTGTCCCTGTATCCCTATTTCCCCTTAAAGGGATCGTTCACGTAAAAATTAAGATCCTGTCATCATTCACTGAACCTCATGTCATTCCAAAGACTTTCTGACCCTGTCCCAACGTATAGTGAATGTCTGGTCTGTTTCGGACCCCACTGACTTTCACTGACGAAAACCGTTTAAACCGGTTAGGAATAACGTGAGGGTGAGTAAATATTGGCAGAATTCAGATTTTGGGTGAGCTGTCTCCTTAACTCAGTTACGTCTTTGTAAACGCTGTCAGCAGAATGAACTGAACCTGGCCTTTGTGTCAAAAAACTCAACTCCAGGGGTCAAATGCACATATAGAGGTTCTATGCACAGAATGCAAACAGAACGGAGTTTATATTTTGGGGGGTTGCACATTAGCTTAATTTCCTCAATTTAAATAAGCACTTACTACCCCACAAATTATATAATTGCAATATAAATTATTTACATACATCTTAAATAGCTCCCCTTAGTGTTTAAAGCAATGAGTGCACGTATACGGATGGGAGAGAGGTACAGAGATACTTAAATGGTGTGTTTGATTGCGAAATCTGAGAAAATGCATCTTTGTTGGCATATTCAAATTTCACGTGTTTTCTTGATGTATGAATGATTCTTGTCCTGTCCTGACAACTCGACTGTTTTTTTTTTTGCGTGTGGATGCATATGTGTGTGTGTTCGTGTGCAAGCATGTGTATTTGTCTTCAAACTGAACCTGGCCTTTGTGTCAAAAAACTCAACTCCAGGGGTCAAATGCACATATAGAGGTTCTATGCACAGAATGCAAACAGAACGGAGTTTATATTTTGGGGGGTTGCACATTAGCTTAATTTCCTCAATTTAAATAAGCACTTACTACCCCACAAATGATATAATTGCAATATAAATTATTTCCATAAATCGCTCCCCTTAGTGTTTAGAGCAATGAGAGCACGCACGGATGGAGAGAGGTACAGAGATACTTAAATGGTGTGTTTGCGAAATCTGTACCAAGAACATGCATATTCAAATTTCACGTGTTTTCTTGATGTATGAATGATTCTTGTCCTGTCCTGACAACTCGACTGTTTTTTTTTTTGCGTGTGGATGCATATGTGTGTGTGTTCGTGTGCAAGCATGTGTATTTGTCTTCATTCATACGCTCAATTATATGCAAAGTTAATATTGCAAACTTTTCAAGTTCAGGGTGCCTGTGTCAAGCGATATATTAAACGGAATCGCATCAGAACATGAAAAACTCTTGTTTTTCCTTTTCCCCTGTCCCTACACCCCCCATTACCCCCCAACAATCTTCAGTTGTGCCATGTTTTGACTGTTAAAAGTTTGAATTAATATTTCGTTTTATGTTGCTCTCTCTGAATTTCCTACAATGGATATGAAGAGGGGGTTACATTATGTCTCAAGAATCTTTGTCACTGCTAATAAACTTGTTGAAAAAGATCTTGTTGTTTTAGTCTTCTTCTGAATGTCTACTGTTAAATTTGTTCTTTGCTTTTGAAAGAAAGGAATATACAGGTTAGGCTTAATCAGGCCTAATGTTGATTGCCCAAATTTCGTTTTGTCCCTCATTTTAGAAACGGGGAAAAATACAAACTACAGTGAATTACTTACAGTGAAGGTGAATGGGCCAATCCTTAACCGTTAATGCTTTTTTTTTTTTTTTTAAACACAGCAACAATACGTAAACAATATGCTGTTTACACTTTTTAATTGTAATAAAAACGCTTACTAACCGTTTACTAACCTTTGCGTAAAATTTGATCCAACTGTACAAAATACATACCTTATACAAAACCATAATGCGCCAAACGCTAAAATAACGATTTAAAACCGCTCAAATAATGCATGATTTTTTTTAATAGAAATGAGTGTAAATGCTTTAATAAAACTGCAAGCTACACATTTCTGCTTTTAAATCCTCCAGAAACTGTCTCCATTCACTTCCATTGTAAATGCCTTTACTTCACTTTATTTTATAAAGAAAAGAGTCAAAATTAGTTTATGCTTACCCTAATCACAATGCCACAAATGCTATTTTGATCGTTCTTAACTTGTATAAAACTCGGAATATTTATGCAATAATACTCAAGTAATAAGCATACCATTCCTGACCTGCTCTTTGGATTTACAGCAACACACCCCACTTTCTATTTCCGCCTTCCTCTTTATAACCCTGACTTACTGTTATTATAGCATTATAAACAGGACAGATGGAACCTGTGTTTTCCCAGGGAAAGTCCCAGCAACCCTCTGGCGTCTCTGAACTGGCACTGGTGTAAAGGTGAGTCAAGGGAAGAGAATGCTGGAGGTTGAGGTGTTTATAAGGACATCGGGATGAGTGTGGTAGCTTGTCTTAAACTAAAACATTAGTGGTTATTTGAACGCATTTAGTTATTATTTGATGCACTCTAAATGTAGAAACCTGTCCATTTTAACTACTACCGCACGTTAAATGTTATTAGAGTGCATTATAATTATTATATATATATGCATATAATGCATTATATATACTTTCACTTTCACTTACAAGGAATTCTCTCGCCTTAGTAGGAATTTAGAAGTGTAACACTAGATGTCGCTGTTGCCCATCATAAAGTGAAAGCACATAAGCCACCATCAAGAGTGAAAAGTACTACAAGATGATTAATGGAAGATAAATAGGCTTACGTACAGAAATCCCCCTAAGCGTATGAAAAAACATTCAGCCATATATTCAAGTGGAAATAATTGTCTAATTCAGTCATACTATAATGTATCTTGAAAATACTGGATGAACTTCGTTAACGAAAGTAATCTTACTGAATTGTATAATATAATTACTGTATTAAATTCATTGTTCTTTCATATTTTTGCCACTGTAATCGTTCTAAGACATAAAAATTCGCGAAATGAGAAGTTTATAAGAACAACAGTGTATAACTGACAAGATGAAGCGCATTGTTTTGCTTTAAATCACATTTGAAGGTCATTATGAGTATTTTTGTATTATAACAGAATCAGAAACAAATACAGAGAATCAGGCCAAAATTGTGGGATATAATTAACATTAAGGAATAAAATATATGCTTTTTTACTATTGTAAAAATCCATTAATATGAAACTATCTGCATAAAAATGTACATTAGATTTAAACAGTGTTTTTGCTCACTATACATATGCATAGGCATCTATTATCCAGAACAAAGATGCCTGTGGACAGAAAAGACCAGAATGATCTTGATTCACATGCCTATAGGGAAAATCCACAAAATATGTTAATGATAAATGCATGAAACCCCCAGGGGTCCTGACGTGTCCCAGCATCTCCTGTGAAGATCTGCAGATGATAAAAGTAGAACATAACACTTCAGTCCTTAGTTTCTAATAATACCATTAAACATCACACAAACCTACTTGCATCAAAACAGCACTCCATATTTGGACCGTGATTGACACATCTAATAAAAGCAAAGCGTGCTTAAAAGCGTCCAAAGTGATAGAATTGTCGCAAACGGCAGTGATTTCAGTCTCCTCCCCCCGTCCCCCGCCAGAAATATGCCCAAGACGGGAGAGTAAAAATAGACAGCAGAAAGAATCCTTGTGCTTTAAATAGAGCTGACTCTCAGAGTATGAGGTCAGTGTCACTGAATGTCTTTGTAGGCTCTATTCTATGCTTCTGTGACTAAAGCCAAGCAGATACTGCTCCCTTTCTCTCTGCCACAGGCAAACCAACAATGCTTCAGTCTCTCACCAGTGGAACACTTGCAGCCTTAGTCACTATGTACACAGTACCACTGTGATGTGTGGCGAGCACACAGCGTTTCGCTCTGAAAGAAGGCCTGAAGGCTTCTGTGACTGTAGCTGCATGAACGGCGATGTTTTTTCATTATACAACCTGATTTTGCAATTAAAACTTGTACCTAGAGTATTGGATTCATTAAATCCAATCATGAATCATTTACATGCACATAATTAAAAAAAAAAAATCAATTACATACTTCCATGACATTCCTCATGTGGTCTTTTCATCGTTTTCGAGCCATGTACAAATTATGTTCTTTTGTTCCGCTCTGTAATCTTTACTACATGTTATGTTTGAATGACTGACATGTACAATAGGTGGCCGAAAGAACATGTACACACCATAAAACATGAAACTGGGTCCCCGCCTGACCTCAACAGGATGGGATCAAATCCCTGCAGCTATGCTCCAACTTCTAGTGGAAATCCTTCCCATGGGAGTGTAAGCAGTTATAGCAGCAAATGGATGAGCAGTTTCTTATTAATGCCAATGGCTTTGAAATTAAGTGTTCAACAAGCTCATTTGGGAGTAGTGTTTGGGTGTCTACTTACTTTTGACAGTGTTGTGTAGCTTAAGACAGATTATAGGCAATATTATGGACAGATTGCAATTTATTAACATGGTCACACTTTATTTTAAAGTCCAATTCTCGCCATTAACAAACCATTAACTATGACTTGTGCCTCAATATACTACTATTTTGCTGCTTATTATTAGTTAGTAAGGTAGTTGTTACGTTTAAGTATTGGGTAGGATTAGGGATGTCAGAATATGTGCTTTATAAGTATTAATAAACAGCAACTAGTTAATAGTGAGAATTGGTCCCTATATTAAAGTGTTATACCATTAACACTTCTTCCGAATATCTTAATAATTGAGGTTATCAGCTGAACTATGATTCTGATTGAGCACATTGCTGGTGCACATCATAGGATTGGGAAACAAGAACCTGATCTGGTTATTATTGAAATCTGATTGGTTTGAATTAAAAAATACCCGAATCAAATGACATCTGGTTCTGTTAACATACGACTCTTGTGAGCCGATTCTTTATAGTGAATCAAAAACAAACAGCGTAGTGTAGTCCAATATATATATATAACATTCTGTCCCCCTCACTTCTGAAATGATGGCTACGCCCCTGGCCAACTCATGAACAAATTACTCTGATGAGACCATTCTTTTTAGTTAATCAAAAACATATAGCACAATCAGTGTAGTCTGACTCCCAAGCGAATGACTCTTGTGAGATGGTTCTTTTTAGTGAATCACAAACATATAGCGCGATCAGTGTAGTCTGACTCCCAAGCGAATGACTCTTGTGAGATGGTTCTTTTTAGTGAATCACAAACATATAGCGCGATCAGTGAAGTCCTACTATTACTCTTATGAGACGATTCTTTCAGTAAATCAAAAACATACAAAGCAACCAATGTAGTACAATTCGTGACTGAATGATTATCATGAGTCAGTTTTTTAGTCAAGCAATCACATTAACAGGCATTAACTTCAAGTTTTCTAAATGTGGAAATTCCATATTCCATATTGTTTTTATATACAGTTTTATATGACCTAAAATGTACAGAAAACTTAATGCATTTTTACAGTTTTAAGAAAACAAAAACTCTTGTTTTGGGAGGTTTCATCAGATTTAGCTCACTTCTGGATACAAATTTGTCTCCAAAATATGGTTAAGTAAGGTACACACACAGAGCTCATATAACTTAAATTAGTAGCTGTTATGAAACAATATGCAGTTATTATGAGATGTGCCAGTATTATGAAATATGTTACTACATTTTTCTTTGTTTGGTGTTGTTGAATAGTATAATGCCAATTATTGGACTGCATAACAGGATGTGTTTCCAACACTGTCCACATGGTTTTAAGGTCAGGATTAGAGCATGTAGTAAAGCCATATCGCACCATATAAACGTTATGCTGATAGCACATTATTTTCCTGCTACCTCCGTTTTTAGCACATTTCACACTGTGATAGTACATCCAACAGCTTCAGCTTCTCTCATGCCTCACATGTTCTACCAATATTTTAATTAAAATATGTCTGTTTTAACTACACATCCTGAGTAGGTAGCACAAATTTTCAGACCACCACCTCTATAGAAATTGAAGGTCATTAAATAATTTGTGTAGACGCCTTTTGTAAGAATTACATTTAAATGCATTTATTATTGAAATGATGAAACTTCAACTCTTTTTCCCAAATATTTATTCCATACATGTAGTAAAATATTGATTAATGGAACTGTTAAGGAACCAGATTTGCAATCTTTGCGATTTCCACCCCTAATCATGATGCACCAGCGATTTGGATGATTATATCCAATGGGCTACTCCGTGTTTTGATGTGTTTTCTTTTGCATGCTCAGGACCATCTGTTTTCTGCTCCAATTACATACTATGGTCTGCCTGGAGTTATTCAGCACTACATTCCTGCAGCTTCCCCTCCACAGTGCCCCAAGCAGTACTCACTGTCAATGCCAGGGCCTAATTAGGACACCGAATCTCTGTGCAGATCCCCACGCCTGGGTTATCCTCAACCATTCAGTAAATCCTTGTAGCAAGAGAATTTCACTATATCATTGTCCACTATTAGATTTATGTGGGTACAAGCTTAGATATTATTGGTTATGGTCAAGAGTGCAATCATGTTTTTCCTTTGCATCCTTCATTCTTTCAACAGGATGTGAACTGAATCTCTCAGTGTGCCTGAGTAGCTGGTCAAACTGAATGAACAATGAAAAATGCATGTTATTCAATTATTGATCATGCGTGGTGTTGAAAATTATGGGCTGTATTAATGACATCCTCAGCCACTTTTTGCACTCTTGTGATACTGTATATCTTAGTCAATATGTCAAACCTTGCACTTAGAAACAAAAAGTTTAAGCCCTTAAAAAAAGAAAATGGAAAATGTTGAAAAATATGATTGGAATTATGTATTAAGCAGAATAAAGGAGACGTGCACCCATGTCTATCAAATTCTACAATGGCATCGGAAAACTTTTGCATCCATGCCAGTAGGTGTCAGTATAAAGTCTAAGACCTCAGTTGTATTGGCCAGCAAAACATTAGCTGAATTCAGATCTCTACAATCCTTTTATTAATAGTACATAATCACAGAGTGCATGCATCTTTAAAATGTTTTTTTTTTTAACAGACTTGATAATCTAGTCAGAATACAATTAAAAAAAATAGCTTTACCTTGCTGGGTGATGCTGTTTGCTGCATTGGGCTTGCAAAGAAACACTCGAGTGTACTTGAGGAAGACATTTTCTTGGCATGAACAAACATCAAACAGATATCTTATGCATACAGAATGTCCAAAATGGGTTGTGTTGCCTGAGAACCTCTCATCAAAACCCATGGACACAAAAGCTTGCGTTTTGCATATCACTTCAAGGCAGTTTAATGCATTTAAACATGGTGCGTACATAATGAGGTTTATTTAAACCACAATAAAAAAAATTAAAAACATAAAACCCACTAAGAAGTGCACCATTTAAAAGCATGCATCACATCATAAATGACTTTAAGAGATAAGCCACCCAAAAAAAGAAAATTCTGTCTTTATTTACTCACCCTCATGTTGCTCCAAACCAGTATGTATTTCTTTATTCTGCGGAACACAAAGAAGCATGATATGAAGAATGCTGGCAGTCAGACAGTTTCGGTTCCCGACATTCTTCAAAATATCTTCTTTTATGTTCCAGAGATGAAAAAAAACTCATAGAGGTTTGGAACAACATGAGGGTGAATAAATGATTAAAGTATTTTTAATTTTTGGGTGAACTATGGCTGAATGTCCTTACACATTCCGAATAGGAATGTTTTACAGATATTTTGCAGAAACCGTCTACATAGATGAAAATACATATATGTGGCCTCAGTAAATACACATATTATGTATTCAGATACAATAAAAGCAAATATTACAGTTCAATATTTGAAAAACTCCCTTAATAATCACACATATTGCAATGACTCAGAATTCAGATATAGTTGAGAACCCAACAGTGAGATTCAAATTTAAGCTATTCTTAAATTTTACAACATCCTATATGGACACTGGGTAATATCACTCCTGCTGCTGTGACAAAACATTTCTTATCTTCTTCCTTCATTACTTCATTAATAACCCACCAGCCTAAAAGTTATTTCTGGCTGAGATGCGTTCACCTAGGAACATCCATGCGTTTGTCTCGGTCTCCAAGATCATATAGTCCTGAAGTTTATTGCTTTTGAAAATGCACAAAATAAATCTTTCCGGAACTGTTTTTTTGCTGTGAAAGCTCAATAAGGTGAGGCTGGACATGTCCCATTCATCAATGTACCCAATAACTGATTTGACTTGGTGTTAGTAACAGCATGCAGCCCAAGAAATTGCTGTATCTTCATCTATACAGTAAAAATCAGCAGGGTTCCTCTATATTGCCTTTAATCCAGTTAATCAGCGCTCAGATGCTGCACTATCAACCCTCAACCCTAAAATATTCACCACAATCCAGTGGTTAAAGGGATAGTTCACCAAAAATTACAATTTTGCCATCATTTACTCACTCTCATGTTGTTTCAAACCTGCATGACTTACTGTCTTCTGTGGAACACACACAAAAAAAAAAAGATTTTGAAAAATGTTGGTAACTAAACAGTTTCGGTTCCCATTGGCTTCCATTGTTTGGATAAAAAATACAATGGAAGTCAACAGTTATCAACAGTCTTCAAAATCTCTTCTTTGGTGCTCAACAGAAGAACGAATCACAGAATTTTAATTTCTGGTGGACTATTTCTAGGTTATGAAAAACCACCTTTAGTATAGGTTCTGCCAGCTAAGACCAGACTGTTTCATTTGTTAGCAGCATTTAATTGTTGCAGGTATTACACAAATGTCCTTAATTGTCCAGATCTATGTGTTTGCATTCATAATAAAGTCTCATTTTGAAGAGACAGAAGGATACTAATAAAATTAAGATAATAATAGTTTCATTGTTTTGTTTCTATCTTGCAGTGTTAATTAATTAACACGCATATATCTTACTGTGAAGCTTTCAGGGTCATGGATCAATTAATTCATGCACATTGTGACTAAGAATGAACTAAATCTCTGGAAGTTTTCATGTGCCATATGCTGCCTGATGAAAAGATGAAACGCTGAGAAAGATGAGACAGGATGCAGAATACAGGCATCATCATAATCGACTGTAATTTAAATATAGCATTAATAATAGTTTAATTAATAAAAGTACAGTGCGTTCAATGGATTGTACTGTTGTTTGACAGCATACCAATTGTTCAGCTGAAAAAAAACGTCTTTCTGGAAAAATATAAATGATTAAAGAAAATGTAGTCAAACTCCATAAAACGGTTACGTTTTTGGTCCAGACTCATTTTCATCCACGTTAAATTCATATGATGTCTAACCTGACTAAGGTCTATACCAGTTGGGGATGCAGTGATTTATTTATATAGATTACATGTGCGTGCAAGTGCAAATTCAGCACAGTAATTTCAACTGAAAAGATGTGAAGTCATTGTGGATGATGCCATGTCATTATTGATTAAAATATTACATTTTTAGACAGAACAATGTCCAAATCAATGGGGCCTGATTTAGTCCTGTCTTTTTTATTTTTTGAGGGACAGTTAGCATCCTCCCTCTGGTGCAGATGGGCTCAATGTAGAGCACGTCCCACTCACCCATAAGAACTAGGCCTGCACTTAAAGGAGGGCACCAGTTTATTTTGGACCTTGACAAGAGGATTAATTATTCTGTTCAAAATATTTCCAGTGGTTAATTAGACACGTACAGCAGTCACTCTTTCTGGAAGATTCTGCAGCTGATCGCTTTGCTTTAGTTTCTGCCTTTAATGCCCTGGTGGTTAAATTCCAGGAAACTACAACACTTAGATATAGCAGCATCATACTGCAACACTGGTTTGCCAAAAAATTTAAAAGGCCATATTATAAGGTCTATAACCTCATTCAACCACTATGCTATCAAATAATTGTTGAAAATTACTCAAAGATTCTGAGTTAATGCTTAAACAGAGCTTTAAGATATATCAGGAATAAACACGTCACCTGCATGCTTCAGTACACTGCCAGTGCTGTGAGAGCCAGCTGAGATGAAGCATTTATCCTTAAGCAAACACATAAGAGTTGAGGTCAAAGGTGTGGAATGTACAGCTGTACCCTCTAAACTGCTCAAGTCACCTTGATTAAGTTTTCCAGTCTCATAATCAAGCCTACTCTTAAAAAAAAAAAAAAGTAAAATGTAAGTGTAAGTGTAAGCTGATTTATTCAATTATGTTACCTAATATTTTAATTTTAGAGGATGCTGGGGATAGTTGTCATACTTTGTACTCCAGTGAATAATTCTCATGCTGTCAACTGATGTGTAGATACATACCTAAACATCTTTGATGCAAAATAATCTAATGACCAGAAAAAAAAACTTTTGACACATTGACCGAACAGTGGGAATAATGATAATAAACAGTAAATCAATTACTTAACATGACACAGCAAAACAATTACGTAACATACAAAAAGAGGTTACACTTTATTTTAAGGTGTCCTTGTTACAGTGTAATTATACATATAAGTACTGAGTAATATTAATTAACTACATGTACTTACTATATGGTTAGGATTAGGATTAGGGTTTGTTTTAGGGTTACTTGCATGTAATTATGCATAATTTATTGTTATTATAATAGTAAGTACATCTAACGTGTAACAAGAACACCTTAAAATAAAGTGTTACCCAAAAAGGTCACATTTAGATTTTTTTCTTGGCCAACAGAAATTTAAATAAATAAGTTAAAACATTGTAGACAAATGTCATTCAACATTTAATTTAAAAAATAATAAATAAAATAAACAAACATTCAATAAACATTCCCAAAAGTTTATAGATGTGTTGATCATTAATGGTGAGAAATTGGTTCCGTGATAATGTAAACATTTCTCATTATGAACAAATTAATCATTAAGTATCCCCATATAGACTTCGAAATTAAACTTTACACTATCTTTCAAAGTTAAACATATTTTAATGTACTGTAACAACAAACTATAAACTTTGTAAACTGTATAATATATTTCTATAATATACATTGTATAATGTTTGACCGTCCTTGTTACTGTGCATTTTTCCTTCGATTTGAAAAACGATTGGACAGCGAATCATGGCTCTCCTTTCAGACAAGGGACTCACTTCAATGGCAGGTGCTAATTGGATGGCATGTCTTGCGTAATAGCGCTGGGTAAGTGGGGCCCCTCGCTCTCCATTTCGGCTCAAAGCCTCCGTAGACTCTCACTGTCTTTTACAGTAACGTGTAGCCGTAATGGCGCTAGCTTCCACATGCAACAAGGGCCTGTTTATTATGGCTGGACCGCCGTCTCTTCCTCTCGTCCGCTGATTGGCTGTGCTACTTCCAAAGCGGAACGCGATTGGCTCAGAGACCCGTCGATCGGTCGAGGAATAGACGGGTACCCAAGACGGCAAGGTTGCTCGTGTGCCTTCCCAGGTCCTGGCAGCACCATCCGGCGAGGGGGTGAGGACGCTGGCCGCCTGTTTTATGACTGCAAGGAACACTGGCTGTTTTTATTTTGATTTCTTCTTCACTGGATATACATGCCCACGATATTGAGCGCAGGAAAGCGGCACGCCGGTGAACGAGCACAACGTTTTCGATGGGGAAAATAAGTTGAAGGCTTCGGAAGAATGTTTTCCTTGTTTCAGGAAAACGGATTGCTCAGCGTGATGGGTGTTTCGAGGGGATTTTGACATTTGGAGCGGATCTGGAGCTATCCATCTACAGCTTCGGGCTCGAGCGCAACTGAAAGCGACAACAGAGCGCCATACTGCAAAACAAGCTTCCCGGATCGATACAGTGTAGCAGTCTTTTCGCACGGGAGAATTGCGCGTTTTCATGTAAATGTAAACAAGTAAGCTGGCGAGCAAGTACCAAGTCAGCAACGGTGGCCTGATTGAGATCCACGTAACTTCTGCAAACTGCATGCAGCCCTGGCGGTGGAAACAGGGCTGGATGAGCCCAAAATGGCAAATATGAAGAAATCTAAAAGATGAATGTTGCATTTCCCCCGTAACTTGTGCTATACACCTGATTTCCCTTTCCATACAAGCCCGAGTTTCGAGCGAAGCAAGGTGCTCCTCATGCCTCCAACATGAGGGAGATTTAAGGCCGCGCGGAATTGATTTATTATGGGGGGAGCGCATTATTTTGATTTGATCCCTCTCTCCTTTTTTACTTTTCTTTTGTTTACCCTCCGCGAGGGCTTTCTCGAATGTCCGCGGTAGTCATTTTGCTAGTCTGGAACGTATAACGCGAAAGATCCTCCAAAGTAGGTCAGATCAAAGCTGGAGAGTTGTTAGTATGACACCTTTTCGCGCTCATTTCGATGTATGCCGGACATTTCTGCTTTGATTTGACCCGTCGTTTGGCTCGATGACAGCCAAATGAGAGTTTGACATCTTGGCAGCCTCCCTCTCCATCTCGTTCGCCTCTTTGTGTTTTGTTTTACCAACTCTCATTTCGGGCTGTTGAGTGAGTGAATGGCTCTGTGCGGAACGACGGCTTCCAATGCCGCGAAAATGATGGCTGCGTACAACGGCGGCACCGCGGCAGTGGCGGCGCATCACCCGCACCATCACCACCAGCTGCCCCATCTCCCGCCACCCGCCCACCTCCACCACCATCACCACCCGGGCCAGCATCACCTCCAGCACCCCGGCTCGGCCGCCGCCGTGCACCCCGTACAGCAGCACGCCTCCACGGCCGCGGCCGCTGCTGCTGCCGCCGCGGCGGCGGTGATGCTGAACCCGAGCCAGCAGCAGCCGTACTTCCCCTCGCCCGCTCCTGGACAAGCTCCGGGGCCGGCGGCCGCTGCAGCCCCAGCGCAAGTTCAAGCCGCCGCCGCGGCCGCCGTGAAGGCGCATCACCACCACCACCACCAGCACTCGCATCACTTACAACAGCTGGATATAGAGCCGGACAGACCGATCGGATACGGAGCTTTCGGTGTGGTTTGGTAAGCGTTTAAATACCATTCTAACAACTTCTGCGAGTGAATGTTGGAAATGAGCACACGACTTTGATTGTGACTCTAAAAGTGAACTTTATGCTAATGAAAAAGTTTTACTAATAAAGACACTTTTGGGAAGCGTAATTAAAATGCTATACACTCTCATGAGAGGACGTCTCAAAATCTTCTAGAAAAAAAGCTGTTATTCCACACAGAGCTGGTCTCCCCCTCATGGGTGCTGCCATGTTACTGTCACATGACCAACTGTGGCATGCAGTTGACAACCACAAATATTGACGATATTAATGTTAATCAACGCAACGTTATGAAAAAGTAACTGTTTTACAAGATGCCAGTTTCATAAAATATGAATAATGTGATTCGCATGGAAACGTGTGCTTTCTAGAAATAAAACAAGCATGAAGGTCCACCCCTAAATCTAGCTGATTGTGCAAAAACGTACAAATTAGATTTAGAAAAAAACCTGCAAATACCGTAAAATAGTTACAAATTGCCATGAGAGTGTGTTGGTTTACTTTAAAAAGTGCTTTACAAAGAAGGATGGATCAACATGTTTGTGTGCCTTCAAACAGAAAAAGTGGACAAATAGTGTGACAACAATCAAAGTTGCCCATTGCGACAAGTAAGAACAAACTAAACCTAAACCAAAACTCACTGAGTGCACCTTTAAAGTGTTTCACCTGTCAGGCTTGTTGGGAGGGAGAGGTACTGTATTTTTAGATTTCTGTGTGACAGTTCAAGGGGAACGAGGAACAGCTTTTGGCAAAGAATTTAAGATGTACACTAAGGGAACATCGCTGTGCTTAAGGGATAAGCTCAGACTTAAATGCTCAAGATTTAGTGCATGTCAGTTTGAGTGTCTTGAGAATAGTTCCTAACCCAGGTGTTTACTTCACTCCATGTTTAAACCTATAAACATCGAACTTTTGGTTGAGTGTGTGGTTGAATCCTACATATAATAGTCACATTGTCAAGTGCTCAGTGAATAACTTTGATATATCCGGTCGGTTGCTTATTAAAAAGTTTCTTCCAGCCGCAACAAAACCGGTTCACAAGGCTACATCTCCAGTGGTGTACAATTCAGACCAAAGATGAAAAGTTGAGTAATATGTGCAATGCTTAAAGGAAGGAGAGAGTGCATGTTCTCAGAATGAGTTTGTAACTCAGAGGAAATGCAATATCCCTTTAAGCACACACCCTCCTGCCTTGTAGAAGTTTTAGCCATGGCTTCTGTTCAGAGGTGAATCTGACTTAATTTCTTGGGAGAGCAATGTATTAAACGCAATAGACTTTGCAATAAATGAAATGGACAGTTTTCATTCTCTGACATGTTACTTATTCTAGCATATATTTAGGTTCTCTGTGCATTTGTCCACAAAGGAATCACCTGTAACTGGTGCCTGCAGAGGGGCCACAAAACGAGGGGAGCTTTCACCAACAGCCACCCTGCTTACCTCCGCCCATGTAATCTTAGCCTGACCTTTCCTCAAAATCGCTTCCTGTTGCTCATTGTCTGCTTTTAATCTGCACTGTTGGCTGCTGGTATATTTATAGCTGTCCTCCAGAGGCATGGCCATAGACAAATAATCATTTAAAGTTTGCACCCTCTGGAAAGGGGGTGGACAGATCCATGGTTAACTAAAAGGACAGTTCAATGTTAATTCCATCATTATATTTACTGTACTCACCTTTATGTAGTTCCAAACCTGTATGACTTTCTTTCTTCTTTGGAATACAAAAGAAGATATTTTGACGAAATGTGCTGGTTGCGCTTTTCCTTATAATCGCAATGAACAGGGACTGGAGCTGTCGTGCTTTGGAAATTATGCAAACGCATGACTTTCAGTGCATAATGGCTTAAATTTTAGTTTGTGTCACACAAAGTTCCCTTTCATGGGAACTTCGAACTGCGTCCTCCCGGCGCTTATTTATACTATAGTCGCACCGGTAGTGACGTCATGGCTGTCGCCGGCCAACGAGTTGGTGTTTTTTCAATGTATGCTTCAGACACGGGTCACGATGAGGCGTTCCCCATAGCGACCCCTAGAGGACGCAGTGTCTCGTTCCCTACTCGGG
Organism: Sinocyclocheilus rhinocerous; assembly: GCF_001515625.1. Taxonomy (NCBI): domain Eukaryota; kingdom Metazoa; phylum Chordata; class Actinopteri; order Cypriniformes; family Cyprinidae; genus Sinocyclocheilus; species Sinocyclocheilus rhinocerous. The sequence continues at coordinate 24,768 of NW_015652263.1, read as the reverse complement.
GAACCATGGTTACATAAGTAACCTGAGACGTTATTGTTTGGTTTGAGAAGACTTAAAGTAAATATGGTCATATTTATTAATACTTTATGGTGCTTTTGCAGCAACAGAAACCAATACGTTCTTCAAAATGTCTCCTTCTGTGAAGAAAAATACTCAAGTTTCAGTAAATAATTACAGAATATTCATGCTTGGGTGAACTATTTTTCTTTAAATATTGTTAGTGTATCTATACATCACAGGAAATTTACCCACCTATCATTGCGCATAACCCAAGTACTTCAAGAAGTTGGACTAAAATAAACACAGTAAAAATAATGTAAGGCTTTAACGTTTTTATTGAGTTTAATTAGTCCCAGGTGCAGTTTGTAAGCCATTGTTCATGGGATGTGACAGTTACAATGCAACGATTATGATTATCATTAAATAAGATAAAATACAAATCTAGTATAACCAAATATAGCCGCATTTATTTTCATATTACACGTTAACAACAGACATTTATCATTCAGCTAGTGCTTTTGTATGATATGTATGGACAAAGACATAAAGGAAAAGTTAAAAAAAGAGGAAAAGATTCAGTTTGGTCCGTGTGTTATCTATAGAAGGCTGTTTTTGGATGGTGCATCCTAGTTAGTGCCCTTTCAGTCGTGCAGCTGCAAAAGTTTAGATAAATTGGTTTTGGCCCTGCAGCAAAGTGTGTGTGTCACATACTTGGTTCTGATGCAGATGGTGTTGGATTTTAATTATCTTTGACTCAAACTATACATAATCTATATGATCATTTTGCATCTGCTTAATTGCTTAAATGCTTTATTAAAGTAAGCACATTGAATTTGCAAACAGGTTTGGACTACATCCTGTCCTCAGAATGAAAATGAAAGCAAAATGAAATGGAATATAATTGAAGGTTTATGCTAAAGAGACCCTGTGCGCTAAGCGTTACTCGATCATATTCTAGTCTGCAGGAAACAAAGTGCACAATGCTGGGTCTGATGCTTTCTGAGAAAAACCCATATCTGTCATTCAAAATTGTCACTCTAGTATGATTTTAAAAGCATGGAGTACTTATGTGGAGGACATAATGGCATAACAGTCTTTGTCTTGGTGCTCAGCCAAAAAGTTTATTTTGAAACCTATTGGCCCTCATGTACTGTTTACGCTTGTAGTTTGAGATGGACTCATAGTGTATGTGAACAAAGTTACGGGAAACAGAAGCGCTAAATGCTAAACTGCTGTAATTTTAGAAGGCTTCAGTTGACGGTGATGCCTCATTTGTGGGTTCTGGGAATGAGGTGCATACATGTGTGTCCTGTATTATGTTTTGCGTGGCTTATTAATGTGACATTTGTAAGCCAGGTTTAGGATGCAGCTGTGGTCACTTCTTGACCTTTGATACCTTTTACATTTACATACATTTTACATTTTTGTATTTGGTACATGCTTTTAGCCAAAGCAACTTCCATTGCATTCAAGGTAGACATTTGATCAGTTCTTGCTTTCCTTGGCAATCTTACACATGTTCAGAGTTATGCATTATTTGAGCTACAGGAAGGCACTTACACTAAAATGTTTCGTTATAGCAGATTTGTGTGTTATTCTCAACCTGCTCCCTAATTCTTAAATAAGCACACTACCCAGGGAGTCAGACATTTCTAGGGCTGTCTCATTGCAAAGTTATTTCGCTGTCACTGATATACTATTATAGTTTTTTATATTAATATTATAAATTATTTTCAGTTTTATATTTGTATATTTTCTGTTTTCATTTGGATTTTAGTTACATTTTTAGTCATTTTATTGTGTTTGTCATTTGTTTTTATTGCATGTTTATAGGGGTTTTTATAGGATTTTAGTGCTTCAACTTAAACTAAAAAGAGAGAAATTGCTTGTTATTTAATGTTTAATGTTCAAGGAATTTTTCATGGTTTTACTTTTAGTTAACAATAAACCCTCTCACTATCAAAACTGTTACAGTAAACTGAAAATTTTGCAAGCACAAGTGTATTTTTTCTTCAGTCTTTACATAAGTTTTTGTTCGTAATGTGCATGAAAGGGAAATTTATTTTATTATTATTATTATTATTATTTTATTATTTATTATTAAGTTTATTAAACATTAAGTTTATTTATTTGTTAGATATTATACATTATTATTATACATTATGAATATATATAATATGAATTAGAATTGTTAGGTTAAAATAATCACTCTTCATTTGTTCATTTTTTTAAATTATATTCTGCAATTATATTTTTTAACATATTCCTTTAATATTGAATAACTGTTTTGCTTCGTCAAAACTGCAATGAAGAATATTGCCATTTAATGCAGCAATGTTATTGCTGTATTTATTGTATGATAAGCTATATTTAATATATGACCTTGCAGTCATGTTGCAGGTAATTGTGTCATCCGTGTCTTAATGTTTTGTGAATCAAGGCCCTTGCTAGTCCTCAAAAGATATATTGATTCATGACACGGGGAACTAGGGAGTGGAGTGACACAGACAGCAAGTCTGTTGCCAATAGTTTGCTCATATTTATATTAACAATACAAATCATAAAAACAGATTTGGCCTGTTCAACCAGCGTCCCACAGGCCTCCTGCTGCTCAAACCAGATCCAAAAACAGAGACCTACTAGATAACAATGTCTCTGTCTCCATCTTAATCACAGCCCTCATGACTTACTTGTATTTACACGCGCAGCCTCCATCCATGAGCTGTTAGAGCCAGTGCTGCTAAAGATGAAATGCCAAACACATGCATTCTTATGTCATGTGACCTATATAATAGGGTATTGTTTGTTTGTCATTGGGTTTAGTCAATTTTGAAAATGTGTAGTTGTGCCAAATTTCTAGTATTTAGTGCAGATATAGCTAAAGGAGCAATGGGTTGAACTGCAGTTCTCAACTATGCCCCCATTGGCCCCTGTCTCTCAGGGAAGTGGCATGGTGCTGCACAGGAATGTAGTCTTCGCTGGCCATTAAAGCATCAGTCCACATCTGTTGCGCTCACGGTTTGGTCTGAAGGGGAATGTTAGCATGGTCACAGACAGCTTGACTTAAGCGTGATGTTCTTAAGATCTTGTCTGACAGATTGGTGCACCAAAAATATGCATAGTCTCTTCGTGTTGTAGATTGGTGAAACGTCTGCATCCTGTTTTGTTGATTAGCATAATTTAACATGACGCTTGTTGACTAAGTGCTTTAGTTTGAATGAACGGAAAAGAAAAAGTGTGATTTGTGTGTTGTGAGTTGTAACTAGCACATTTAAAATTTGTAAAAAAAAAGATATATTTTTGAAAGAAGTCTTTTATGCACACCAAGCCTGCATCTGTTTGGTAAAAAAAAGTAAATATTATTACAATTTAACATAGCTGTTTTTTATTTGAGTATATTTAGAAAAGTAATGTATTATTGTAACGGCTGAGATAAATTTACAGCAGCCATTACTTCACAATTCTTCAGAAATCATTCTAATATGCTGATTTGTAAGCATTTCTTATTATCAATATAGAAAACACTTGTGCTGCTTAATATTTTTGTGGACACAGTGATTCCTTTTTTTCCACATGTTTTTTGATGAGTATAGTTTAAAAACAGCATTTATATCAAGCAGAAATCTTTTGTAACATTAAAAATGTCTTTAATGTCAATTTAATGTGTCCTTGCTGAATAAAAGTATTAATTTCTTTTAAAAGAAAAAGAAAATCTTACAGAATGATAATGCATGTGAAACTAAGATTGTGTTGTGTAGTTTTCAAATAATATCAAGGCTTGCATTTTAAAAGATTTTAAGTTTGCATAGACTCCAAATCTCTGAAGATCACTGAGTTTTCTTGAAGCACATGTGAAGTTTTGGGAGAGCTTCAAGAAAATGAGCACTAGTGGTAGCTGCTATTGATGTAATGACTAATTTATTCCAGTCTCCATTGTAAATGTAAAATTTAAATGAAATGTGAATGATTAAAGTTTGATGTGTTTTCTTTTTTTGGGAGAGGAACCTCATATCCTCCTAGATTGTCTCCCTGAAATGAAAATGAAGTCATTTAGCTGCTGATCAAACATGCTTAAACAACATTATAATATTAAAATATGATTTGTCATGCAGAGTGTGTTTCTTCCCAGTGTGATGAACAGCATGACTGAACCAGAAAATCTTAGATTTTTTTTTTGTTCTCGTCATCTATTATCTGAAATCTAATAATGTCTTAATTAGTCAGATGTGATCATTTGCCAATATCATTCCCATAATTGAAAGAGTCATTACATGATTGTCAAATAGATTTGAACTTTCTCTTTTCATCCCGTGGTTTTGCTGCAGCTTTGTGTATATGTGTGTGTGTGTGTGTGTGTTTAGGCATATTATAATGGCAGGCAGCCTGGAGCTTTTATACCCTGAACTTGAAAGGCTCACAGACAGGACAAGTGTTTTTTTTTTTTTTTTTTTTACAACCACAACAGTCTAAAGCAGCTCTTAAGAGACTCTGGGTTTGGCAGATGCAGAGACCGAGCAGAGAAATGACTTACCTTTGAAGTGTTGGGGGTGAAAGCGTGCAGGAGTGAGTACATTAACCCTTCACTCACCTGCCTCTGTCAGCCTATTCTGGGCTGCACTTATGTAGTCATCTTGACAGCACTGCTGAGAATGAGTCAACATCTGTTATCTTTCCCTTGATGTTTCAGTGAATGTCACAAAGAAAAGTCATATTTCACCACAAATTCAAAAGTAAAAAAAAGAGAATTGCATTTTACATAAAGAACATTTTTTAAAAGAATAGTATGAAATTTTGCTAAACATTTACTTACCCTCAGGCATTTCTTTCTTCATCAGAAAAGATTTGGAGAAATTTAGTATTGCATCACTTGCTCATCAGTGGATCCTCTGCAGTGAATGGGTGCCGTCAGAATTAGAGTTCAAACAGCCGATAAAAACTTCACAGTAATCCACAAGTAATTCACACGACAACAGTCCTTCAATTAACACCTTGTGAAGCGAAAATTTCATCAAGGCATTTTAACTTTAAACCTTCGCTTAATTTTGGCCAAAATACATAATCCAACCCTCTACAATGTGAGTACATCACTTGCATAGGCCAATGCGACTAAATCTTCACCCTGTCTTCTTTTTTTGTATTTTTCTGTCAAAATAACAGCGCTCCTTTGGAATTCTTCAGCTTTTAAGAACTGCCGGGTTCTCTGGTATTAGGCGGAACTAATGCGCATATGGCAATCTCATTGGCTGGCACTCACCTATTATCGTCCCTGTTTTGATTTCAGCAAATCAGTTCGACCGAACGGCGACAACATGATTAATATTCATGAACCCAGTAGCTCATTAATCCTTAGTGCGTTTTATATTGTTTATTAGTAGTAGAATTCGTAGTTGTATTGTTATTGTTATCTTATCTTTTCCCTTTTTTTAAGAAATGCATGACAAACAATATCTTAAGCACCATCACCAGTCCTAAGTTCAGTTAAAATGACAAATATGCATTCATACATGGTTATTCTAATTACTATAGTTCTAAAATTAGGTTGGTATCAAAGTTCTATTGTGGTTATTGTGATTTTTATCAGCTGATTGGACTCTAATTCTGACGGCACCCATTCACTGCAGAGGATCCACTGGTTAGCAAATGCTGTAATGCTGAATTTCTCCAAATCTGTTACAATGAAGAAACAAAATTATCGACATCTTGGATAACCTGGGGACGAGAAAATTTTCCACACACACACACACATTACAATAGGCCTTTGGATTTGTTGTTTTGGTTAAATTGATTGATATGTCAGTGGATTCAGTGTCAAAATGTGCAATTAATCTCAATCTTGTTTTTGTAATTTATGGCAACACTGCTGCTGTCTTCTCATTAATATATTTTTGCAAAAATGCAATATTTCATACTTGATTTTCCTAAATAATTGCACCGTACAAAGAGTGCAAATTTAGCTAAACATCTTACTGGGTGTGATTTATAAATAAATTACAAAATGAAAATTAAATGTCACATTCGGGTGAATTATAAATGTACAGTATTTTAACACTAGTAAGTATATCATCATGAAAATCTTGTAAGTGCATAAAATACAAAATACAGTTCAAATTCAGTGCAAAACAGACTTCATTTTCCTCATGCATATTGCATTTATAATTTCTTTTGATCTTGGGGTGAAATATGACTCAGACGTTTCTTAATAGTTTTCGTGAGATTCAGCCATTTCTGCTTCGTCCTCTATTCGTCCTCTTTGGCTGTTTGTTGTGATGTTTCAGTGCTGATGGAGATTTCACCAGAGTTCTTTAGTCACAACAGGGGAAACGCATGAGACTTTCAGAGGGGATGTGGTTGTGTGTCTGGTGTGGAGCAGAGGTCTGAATGCTTTAGCTTTAATACTGGGAAGACCATCTCTTCCTCAGAGGGCAGAACTGTTAATTAAAAAGCCCTCTGCTCAGACTGAACCATTCCATTTAGAGCCCTGACACCCCTGACACTCCTTGTGCTTATTTATAGCTGTCCTATTAGCTGCCCGCTCTCAATTCTGCCTAAAAGCTACCTGGATTCCTCTGAAGCGTACTATAGTCGAATGTTATAGATGTGGTTTGGATCTCCCTCGGTCAGATTTGAATATAGAAACAATATCCACCGACAGGATGTCTTTAAAACAAGGAATTTGAATATATCTCTGGCCATCTGTCTGGTTTGTTTGCCATCCATTCAAAACAGACTTGTGAAACACACCCTTAGCAAAACCAGCCCTGTTTTTGTACCCTTCGAAATTCAGATGAGCGCCTTGAATGTGCCTTTTTGGTTTGAAAGGAATGTAAAATACTAGACAGTAAGGCTGCACGATATTGGAAATACAAGACAAACATTGTGTCTTTTTGTTCTGTGATACATATTGCAATATGAAACAATGCATGAATTCTCACCAAATTACTTAAATAGCTGTATCTGGAAAGAATTAAGCATTCTAGAATGATTTGGGTGATTTTGTTAGGGAGTGCATCTGCATATAAAATAAAAAGCTAAAAAATTACTTTACGGGTTGAACGATTTGGGGGAGAAAAAGTATAAATTCACTAAAGTTCACTAATTCACTAAAGTGAATTTATGTATATAATATATACATATAGCGTGCAAATGAACACATAAATTCACTAAAGTGATTTTTCATTTTACAATAATATTATAATTACAACATTTTTCTTATTTTGCTTCATTTTTAATGAAGTGAATTTTTTTGAAGTGAAAACACTAAAGTGAATTTATCAAGAAATCTCTTTCAACCTTTGACCCTTACATTGACTTTACAAAAAAATCATATTATTTTTGTAATATTAAAAATGAAACAAAATAAGAAAAATTGTGTAATTATAATATTATTGTAAAATGAAAAATGAGTATTTCATTTAAAAAATAAAATATATATTCTATAGTGTAACTGTAAAATTACAGTACTAAAATTTACATTTCATTATTTAAACATTAAGATATATAAAAACATACTATACTTCTGTCTAAATGTAATATTAAGCATAAAAAATAAAACAAAATTATATAAAAGATTTTCAGTTACCAAGGCATCGTTTCTCATTTTCTTTTAGTAACAAACTAAAACTGAAATAAAAATGAATAAAATATGCTTTATATAGATTTTTATGTCTATATAGTATATTTTATAGACATAAATGAATAAAAATGACAGAACACAACAAAATTACTAAAACTTTAAAATTAAAATTAAAAAAACTATAATAGTATCTCAGTGATACTAAAATAACACTGCTGTACGCGTGTAAATGAACACAGTGCCGCGCTTAAATCTTAAACTGGCAGCACATATATTTATTTCATTAAACCGCAGCATTTGCGATTAGACTATCACATTAAACCATATCCGATTCGATTTTATTTCATATATCGTGCAGCCTTACTTGGCAGTTTGAAAGCATCAGTGGTTGATTTACATGAGGGTCATCCCCGTGAGGTTTCAGGTTACAGGCTCTCACCTGTAAACTAGCTTTAGCTTGCTACTCTGAAGTGGACTCACGACATGAAGCGCAGGCAAACGGTTACTTGACTCAGGCTTGAGTCAGTCAGTGTTTGCCTTAACACTTTTCTGAGTGTGGTGGCGAGAGGCCAGGAATGCCCCCACGCTGTGTGCAGTGGGCCGCTCAGGCATGACTGTCCTCAGGGCATCACCAACATTATTTCGTGATCCTCGCGCTTGTTCTGGAGTCCTGCTAACAGAGATGCTCCGGGGAAAGCAATAGAGAATATCCGGAAGTGTGATTGCTGATTGGGAGTGATGATGGACTGTAGGAAGTTGGGGAATGGATGGGTGGTAGTGGCCGTTTTTGGCGTAATTATCTCTTCAACCATTTCCTCAGCACAACAAACACCACCCTGTTTTTGGCCCTGTCAGCGTACAGTTTGATTATGAGCTCCAGTTTTTCTCAAGCTACGCCTAGCTGGACTGAGCACGATTGGTTCTTGGCGGATGCGGGAGGAAGTGGCAGCGGCATCTGCCATTACTGGAACCGTCCTCAATAGGAGAGCTCCCTGTATAATAGCATCCATTTATCTAAAGCATGTTTTGGCCTTCCTAAGTGGCTTCAAAGGGTGATTGAGTGTATTGCTGTTATCTGGACTGATTTTTTTTGTTGTTGTTGGTCTTCATCTCCTAAAATTAAATTAATTAAAACCTCACTTCAACACATCACTGCATTATTAGACCACATCTTGGACTGGTATGTGATGCAGTTAGAGATTCTGCTCTATCACGTATACCGCAGTATTCATGCAGCTGTCAGTGCCATGGCCTGCTTCAAGTTATTTACATATAACGATAGAGAAACAAATAAACAGTTTCTGTTGGTTATGGTTGCCAAGGTATGTGTATGGGTTGGATTTCTAAATCGGAATTTAAAATTAGAATTATTTTAAATATATATTTTATTTTTTGCTGGTTTGAGTAATATGTTTTTAATTGGGTTGTATGTATACACTAGTATTAAGTTACAATGAAAAATTCAAAAAATAAAATTTGAAGGCCTAAATTAACAGAATTTAAAGCCTTTAAAACAATTAATATGATTTTTTTTAATTAATTTAATTTATTTAGACAAAATGATGCTGAATTTGAATGTCTGCTTTTTATATAAGTTTGACGTTAAGTTTTTTTTTCTTTTTCTTAATATTATCAATGTTGAAAACAGTTGTGCTGCTTAATATTTTTGTGGAAACAGTGATGCCTTTTTTCACGATCCTTTAATAATATTTGAAATAGAAATCTTTTGTAGTATTATAAAAGTCATTACTATCCCATTTTTTATCAATAAAATGCATCCTTTCTGAATAAATGTATTAATTAAAAAAAAAAAAAAAATTTTTTTATCTTACTAATCCCAAACTTTTTTAACAGTAGTGTACTATTACTGTCATAAAAATGACTTTGTCATCGTGATATAAGATTTTGGTCACACCACCCACCCTTAACCACATCCATAAGTCCATAAGAGTTTTGTGAAACCTGTCTAGAATACTAAGCAGTTAAAGTCTAGTTTTCTGTGTAGTCAGAATTCATAGTTCCTTTGGGCTGCTTCTTCCAACAGTTGGCCTTCACAGCTAAATGGTTTGGATATAAGAACAGAAGTATGCTCGTGTTTTAGCCAGATACTACTGTGAACCCTCATTTTTATTCTGCTTTCAAGGTTGGCATCTGATCTAACCCAGTTAAATACTGTTTTCTCAGTTTATGACTGTCCTTGTACTATGTCCTGTTAGCAAAGTCTCACAAATGCGATTTGTGTTTGTCTCACTAAGTGACCCTCGATGTTGCGAGCGTGAAAGAGTGTGAGCGAGCTAAAGTGTCCGGCCGCTCCACCTCGGGGCGTAACCCTGTGCTCGCACTGCCACTGTTATCAGTGTTCAACACATTCTCCTTCATCGTCATTCACACGCAAACACATACCCACTCCAGAGCCTGGACAGATCTAGTAGCTGAGCCCAAGTTTTCGCTGGCACTGGGTCTAGCGAGTGCTTGGGGCCTAATTTGTTATTATTATATTGTAAAAAAAAAAAAAAAAAAAGAATACTATAAATATATGTTATTGCTTAATAATAATAATAATAATAATAATAATAATGCCCTTTTGTCATTTTATTTTAATTACATATTTTATTTATATTATATTTAATTTCATTTCATTTATTATTATAATTAGTACTAGTATTAAAGGGACTCCAAAAAGTACTGTAGCCTATTTTAAATAGATTTTAAATATTTTTTTATTTGTTTACAAAGCTTAAAGTAAACATAATTTTATTTAAATCCATTATAATCAAGATGTGTCTATTTAAGGTGCCTCTTAATTAAATTAACACTGTAAGTGGCATGAACAAAAGGGGACTATCATACTCCAGCTTGTACTTTTCTCTGTAGTGTAGTCTGTGCTTGGCCTCCCCCCACCACCTTCTTTCAACCTGAAAATCCTCTCCAAATTACCGCACATCCATAAGTCCATAAGAGTTTTGTGAAACCTGTCTAGAATACTAAGCAGTTAAAGTCTAGTTTTCTGTGTAGTCAGAATTCATAGTTCCTTTGGGCTGCTTCTTCCAACAGTTGGCCTTCACAGCTAAATGGTTTGGATATAAGAACAGAAGTATGCTCGTGTTTTAGCCAGATACTACTGTGAACCCTCATTTTTATTCTGCTTTCAAGGTTGGCATCTGATCTAACCCAGTTAAATACTGTTTTCTCAGTTTATGACTGTCCTTGTACTATGTCCTGTTAGCAAAGTCTCACAAATGCGATTTGTGTTTGTCTCACTAAGTGACCCTCGATGTTGCGAGCGTGAAAGAGTGTGAGCGAGCTAAAGTGTCCGGCCGCTCCACCTCGGGGCGTAACCCTGTGCTCGCACTGCCACTGTTATCAGTGTTCAACACATTCTCCTTCATCGTCATTCACACGCAAACACATACCCACTCCAGAGCCTGGACAGATCTAGTAGCTGAGCCCAAGTTTTCGCTGGCACTGGGTCTAGCGAGTGCTTGGGGCCTCCGTGAGGAAATTAACCATGCAGTTTCAAAGCCAAACAAGCCACAATCAGTCTCCGATGATAACTCATCTTTTAGTCTCTTTGCTTTCGCTGTCTCTCCTTTTCCCATGATGCACTAAAATGTTCCAGCACTGCAGACTGTGCCTGGTCCATGTATGCTGTCCCTTTTCTCTCCCAAGCTCTGTTGGCAATTTGGTACAGCCATGGTGTGTTTACTGCTAAGTTGCACGCCAGACCTTTTGCAATTATTTGTGATCTGATTTATAATTAATATGTATTATTATACATATGAATGATACGTTTTGAATCTTGAATCCTGTATTATTATTATTGATAATAATAATAATAATATTAATCATTAAAAACCATACATTATTATTATTATTATTACATGTTAAATATTAATACAAATAATTATTGTAATTTTATTTATAGTATTATTATTATTAGTAGTAGTAGTAGTATTTCCTCCCCCCACCACCTTCTTTCAACCTGAAAATCCTCTCCAAATTACCGCTGTTGTTAGGCTGCCATATGTTCGTCTCTCTGATCCTATTTGAATGGGTTTACCTGAGGGGTTGAGTGGGGCTGGAGGATGGGAGGTGGTTGGGGGCAGGGTGGTGTGGAATGTGCGGCTGGAGGGGCACATGCAGGACTTGCCCTTGGCCTGGCATGCTGGTGTCCCTCCCATCGTAGGCATGCGAGTCCCACAGCAGAGCCGCTGGTTACTGCAGCTTGACCGTGGCCCCTTGGACGTTCATCGACACACACACACACACACACACACACACACACACACACGAACACACACTCAATGTATATGTAGTATAGCCAGAGGGGCCTGTAATTCAGAATCTGTCTAGTTTCACTAATGGGCTCATAGAGGTTTCAAGCTTCTGGCTGACTGGAGGAAATGTCTAGATTGCTGGAGAACAGTTCTGATGATAAAAATAGAATAATAAGTCCATTATTATGACAAACCATTTATGAGTCAGTTATAAGTGATAATTCACCTAAAAATGAAAAACTGTCATCATATACTTCTCTCATATACTCTCTTTTATCATTCCATGATCTGACTTTCTTCTGTGGAACACAAAAGGAGATGTTTGTTCAAATTGCCAGTTTATGCCTCGCAACAGAACAACATAGTGAACAGAGTGCACTTTTCATGTGAAACTAAATATTGCATCAATTCTGGCTACGGTTTATGAGCAAACTAAGATTGCATGATGGGAAAACTTCATTTCCTACTCATATTTTGCTATTTTGTTGAGTTGTAGCATAGGGGTGCTCCGATCAGGATTTTTGAGGCCGATCACCGATCACAGAAAGCAGTATCTGCCGATACCGATCACCGATACCGATCTTTTTAAGGCCTTCTTTTTTATCATTTATAACTATTTATAGCTTGACTCGTGCGCTACATTCCAAGTCTTCTAAAGCCATACAACAGCTTTAAGTTGGTGGTGCCTTTTTGTCACTTGACCTTGAAAACATATTATTATTATTATTTAAAATTATTATTTAATTTTCATTGTATTGAAAAAAGTCTGCATTTGTCTTACATTGAAATAAAGTCATAATGGTTAAACGAGAGATGAATTTTAGTCATTTTTATATATAGAAACTGTTCAAAAGTATGGGGTCGAGATAAAAAAAAACAAAAAACTTTTATTCGGCAAGGATGCATTAAATTGATCCAAAGTGTCAATAAAAACGTGTAATGTTAGATTTCTATATTAAATAAATGCTGATCTTTTCTAAGAATCAAAAGGATTGTTTTCCTCAAAAAATATTGAGCAGCACACCCGTTTTCAACATTGATAACAATAAGAAATGTTTATTGAGCAGCAAATCAGCATATTAGAATGATTTTTGAAAGATCACGCAACACTGAAGACTGGAGTAATGATGCTGAAAGTTCAGCTTTGACATGACAGGAATACATTACATTTATAATAAATACATTTTAAAGTATATTAAATTGTTAAATTAAATTAAATTGTGAGAATATTTATCAAAATCAGCCTCAAACTTTTCAATGTTATTTACTGTATTTGGAACAAAAGTAGATTCATCTCATTTTTATGGAAATTCGAAAATTTGTTCAAAGACTATTTTAAATAACAGAACAGAGTGTACTTTACATGTGAAACTAAATATTGCATCAATTCTGAGGGTTATGAGATGAGCAAACTGAGATTGCATTATGGGAAAACTTCATGTCCTACTCATGTTTTGCTAGTTTGTTGCTATAAGCTCAGCCGTTGAGAGATGAATGAAAGGTGGTTAAGTCGTTCTATGTAAAACGGCACCAGTCGCATACAGGGAGCAGTGAAAGAGCCACACATGTAGCACTTTATATTTAACGTCCTTAGAGAGCCACTGTGCATATGCTCACTCACTCTGCCTCCCTCCTCATGAGCTTTGTTTTCTCATCCTCTGGGGTGTTTTGAAGAGAGATTAAATTAAAATATTTGATTCTGGTTGGAAGGAACAAAACCAATAACACCGAGTATGGATTAGAGAAGCAATTTCATGTCTCCCTTACTGTTAATGCCCCCCCCACTTAAATGAATACTTCCCCTAAATTTTCCAATGGCACCAAGCCCTCCCATTGTCCTCCTATGTTTTTCAGCTGCAGAGCTGGAGGGAGCACAAAAGAGTTGCACTATAATCCATTATCTGCCATCTTCCCCTTGGGCCTCCACCGTCTCCCTCTGATCGATTCTGACAGTGTGTGTGTGTGTGTGACAGTGTGTGTTTGTCTGTCTGGGTGTGTTTTGTATGTTCTGTCTCTGTGCTTTCATTTAGCATTCAAATTGGGATTTTCAGAAGAATAACCAGAAGAGGAAACAATAATATTCTTCCTTTTACAGTTTTAACATTAAATATTGTTACATTAGTGATATACCAATTTGGGATGTATAATATATTGGTAGCATATTGATTGCTGGCGGATTATTTTATTTTATTTAATTTTTAAATTTTTTTAGCATCAGAAAATTTGTATCACACGATATTGGATATACTGTACTGTATATTGATCAATACTGGACTTATTAAGTATGCATGCATGCATGCATTGCTTCCTATATTTTAATGTTTAGATTACTTTGCCATCATCTAATGCTATCATTTAATAACACTGCTAAATGGAATCTTTTAAATGAATAATCATAAATTAAATAATAATTAATACAAAAATTATTGCCCTTGTTTTATGCCCTTGTTTTAATTAATAATCTTTTTTTTTTTGGTTAAACAAAACTCATTCCTTTATTAAATGCTAATATGTTGCATTGTGCATTAAAATAAAGTCATAAGAGTTTGATTCAAGATGAATTGTAGTACATTTTATATATGTAAACTGTTCAAAACTATGATTTAAAAAATAATACTTTTATTCAGCAAGGATGCATTAAATTGATCAAAAGTGACAATAAAGACATTTATAATGTTACATTTCTATATAAAATAAATGATGATCTTTACAAAAAAAAAAACATGAAGAAAAAGTATTATGTTTTCCAAAAATATTGAGCAGCACACCCGATTTCAACATTGATAATAACAAGAAATGTTCCTTTAGCAGCAAATCAGCATATTAGAAGGATTTCTGAAGACTGTAAAGATGCTGAAAATTCATAAAGTTAACTAAAATAAAGCACTAATCATTTAATAACACTGCTAAATGGAATCTTTAGCAAATCCCAAAATGATTTTTTTGGGGTAAACATCACTCATTCATTCATTAAATGCTACTATGTTTTGCACTTAAATATTTATCTTCCATTTTTGTCAGATAACATTTTCATAGTCACAGGCAGCAGACAAAATATATCGACTCAGTTGCAACTCAATTTTGCATCATTTAATTATGGTTAATTGTTTCAAGAGGCATATTAGCAAAATTAAATTTTTCTCGGCCAGTGTTTAAAATGGCACTGTTAACGTGTTTTCAGAAAGGGCACTTTTGTATTCCCCACATTTTGTACTTCTACCATCTCAGATGCACTCATGTTTGTAGCTTATAAAAATATAAACCTGAAAACACCATATGTTGATCAACTTAAATAGTCATTTAGCAGGTGGCAACATGGTTGAAGCCTTAAATAGTTTCAAGACGTTTATCCCACAATTCATTTAAAATATATTCCAAGAGAACTAAAATGATTCACAAGAAGCATTTTTTAAAAAAATGTCTTTGAGAAATGAGAATTATTCTCAGTAATAGCATTATAGGCATTACTGGCACTGGACAAGACTGTGCAATATCACTCTCTGTATTGTGTACAGACGCTTCTTCACCATTTCACTGCTTCCCTTTGGGGTTTTTGTTTTTTGTTTTTTTTTTGGTCAATAAGGACACCGTCTATGGTTTCATTTAGCTGATTGCAAGTTGCAAACTATTTATCTTATTTCTCTTTCTTTCATTAATTCCCTCTCCCTTTTCCCCCTTTTTATGTTTTGTTCTATTCCTCCTTTTTTCATTTGAGCAATAAAGGAGGGAGGATTGTTTCTGTAATATGTACAGCTCTAATACCATTCTGTAGTTGTGTGCAATCTCTCTTTATACTGGCTGAACGGGGCCTCTGGAACAACAGAGTAAAGATGAATCAGAGGCTGGGTTTTTTTAGGGCTGGGTGCTTCTCGTTGCCCCACAGGCTTCTGTCACGCACGCACTACACTACCTCAGCCTAACTAACACATCAGTAATGCAGAGGCCTGGAGAAGTCAGAGCTGCCACATGCATATAATACAAACTTTACTGATGTGTTTTAACTAGATAATAGCACAGGCAAGTTTTTATGCAATATACATTAAAATACCGACATGAAGAAATGTATATGTAGGCGATGTATTTATTTATTTTTTACATTTATATATGTATTATATCAAATACATAAAGAAAAGCACATGCACTTATTTACTTTGTAAAAATGTGTTTTTAATTTTAATTAGTTTTTGTTAAATAAATAAATAATAATGACATGTATGCTTCATGTAGCTACTTTACAAATAAGTAAACACTGCAAAATCTTACTCAGGTATTTATTCAAGTAAACACAAGAAAGTAGTCACAATGTAAAAAAAAAATAATTCAAACAATAGAACAAAGATGCAAATCAAGTGAACAGTGCTTTAAGTTTTTTATTTTTTCAGGTGTCTGATAGCAATATCATGTAAAATTCAGGAATACAAAAACAGCAAAAGAAAAGAAAACAGAACAAAAGTAATCAAATGTAGAACAAAACTACCTAAATAATTGCTGTAGTCTCCACTGCATGATTATTTGATATAATACATTGCTGATTTGATGCTCAGTTTGACTGTGAAGCAGGTCTGTAATTAAAATTAGCTGTGCAGTTTCTTTTTTTTTTT
>NW_015652263.1:781-3953 GCF_001515625.1 Sinocyclocheilus rhinocerous | reverse complement strand
GTTAACCAGGAGTCACTCTCATTTATAATCGCAGCATCGTCTGATAAAATCAGCATGCATCTACACTAAAGTCGCGCTCGTGTGTGTGAGACGCGGGAGCTGATGGCAGGGGGCGGTGGATATTTGTGGCGGTCAATGTGGATATTGTGGATGAGTTCTTCTGTGTCATCACGTTCTATTAGTTCTACAGCTTCAGTTTCGGAACTTTCACGCTTAGTAACACATACAGCTGTTCCCTCACCACAGTGCAACAGTGAAAAGGGACCCCTTTCAAACAGTGTCGCGTTCCGAACGTTGTTTAAGCGACATACTTATTGCGGTATTTTAAAAATTCATATCATAAACACCGGTATTCGGTATGAACCGGTATACCGCCCAGCACTATTTTCTTGTCAATATTATGTTTTGATTAGTATTAACAACATAATATATAGTGGCAGGTTTATTAGGCTGTATTTATACCTAATGCACTGATCCAGTCATTTAACACCCGTTTTTTTTTGTACCGAAGCACTGGTATTTAGACAAGTAGTGGGATGTATTTGATTGGATTTATTTTGTGATTAACTTAAACTGTACTGTACTTCACTGTAAACATAATATCAGTACCCCATGTTTGATTATGAGGAAATTTTTTCATGGACAGACAGCTGTAGAAGTGGGATGGGGACTACAAGTAAGGCTAAAGTACTTCAAATCTCTCTGGGTGAAAGCATCTGCTTTAAATGACTCATATTTTAGATGTAAAATGTCTCTAGACCGATGGCATCACAAACCACCAGTTCCTCGCAAGACAGACAGCGTTAATCAGAACACATCCTTCCTCCAGCCCACTTGACATTTTGTCGCTTTGTGGTTAATTTGAGGCTGAAATGCGTAACTGTACTGAGAATAGATTTTGTGTCAGTGTTTTTTCTGTTTTTAGCAGTTAGCCAACATGTTGCAGGCACGTTAAACCATAGTGCTCATGTAAGAAACGCAGGCTTGAATCCAGCCTGCAATATGTCATACTTCCTCTTTCTCTACTGTAAAGTAACATAAATGAAGCAAATTAGGAAGTTAGATTGGGAAACTCTTACCTGCAAATAATTTATGCTTATTTCTAGAACATTTGATTTGAGTTTGTTTGAGAAACCTGTGAGAGAGAATAAATAACTCTTCAATAATCCCGTCTTCTCATTTCTGCTTTGATGTGTCTCGCTTCTTTTTAATATTCTGTATCTGCCACCTAAATTACCTCTTTAACCTGATTTATGGGCAGATTAGATTTGAGTAAGTGAGTCTGTGAGCACGACTGAATGTTTTATCTGTTCTTCTTTCCCCTCGCTCTGTTCTATTGGGCATGCTCAAATCGTTATGTCTCTCTAACATTTTTAATTTCCCAAATAACTAGGTCATTGACCTAAATCTACTGCCAGCCAGCGAACGATTTGTCAAAGCCACTAGCTGCATTCTAAAACCCCTATTTAAACAGCGGAGGATTGTGGGACAGATGCACTGATGTGTGTGTGATCTGGTTATCACACATCTGTGTGTGGGTCCTCGGCTCATTCAGATCTGCAGCAATTCTGTTTCTCTTTCTCTTAGAGTCAAACTGACATTTGAAAGGCTGGCATTATATAAAGATGCTGGGATAGGGATCGAATTGTGTGTAATTGGGTAGCAAGTGACAATGTGACATGCCGTTCTTCCTCTAGAGCTATTTTAAACAATTTTTCAATTCATTGTAGGATTATTGGACATGCAGTTTCGTGTATGTCTAATAATTTTTCGAGGTTGCAAGGCATCCCTAGTCCCACTATCTGTCCAACATAGACTTTTCTTTCTTTTTTCTTTTGTCTATTTATAATATAGTAAAAAGTGTGTGTGTGTGTGAGTGTTTGTTGTTTGTATAAATTCCAATAGAAGTAAATAAGTAAATATTAGTAAAATAAAGTTAATAAATGTATGTACGTGATTACTGATGGTTTTATTTGATATAAAATGAAAATGTAATATTTATTTTTATAATATTCTATATGGTTTATGGTCTTAAAGGTGTCATATGATGCGATTTCAAGTTTTCCTTTCTCTTTGGAGTGTTACAAGCTGATTGTGCATAGATAAGATCCCTGACGTTGCAATGACTAAAGTCTCAAATCCAAAGAGATATTCTTTATAAAAGTTAAGACTCTGCCACGCCCCCCTAAAACGGCTCATTCTAACACGCCCCCACATATCTACCTCACCATGTGGAAATATTTGCATAATGCGCCCAAATGATCACGCAAAGAAAGAAGGCGTGGTTTCAGTAACCGCAGTTAGTGTTGAAGCAGCCATGTCAGGGAGACGCTGTGTGTTTCAGTGCGAAAGCAAAAGCACTTTATTTGGATCACTTACAACAGAACAGCAATGCATTTTATGGACGACCGTTTCGTGAACCAAGGAGAGGAGGTAATTCAGAATCAGCTACTGTTTTGTTATTAGTTTAAGTATTTGCTATTGACTGTTCAAATGCGGAGTTTTGCGCATCATGTGTGTGTGTGTGTGTATGTGTGTGTGCGTGCATGCGTGCGTGCGCGAGGGACTGGGAGATATAGAAAGTACAGGCACAGACATAGAAGGGGCTATTACTGCAACCCATTGTAAGAAATGAAACAGTTTCTGACTTTTCCACAAACTTGAGTGATTACGGTCTAGAAGAGGGAAAGACGTCAGCATAACCTTGAGTTTTCCTCACGGCAGATGGCATAATTAAAGCAGACATACTGTATGAGCACCAAGGGAAAAGTGAGCATTTGAATGAACATTGAAGGAAATGTATTGGGAGTAGCCATGACCAATTTATAAAGCAATCATTATGTTTGAGTACAGGAATAGGGGGCCCTATGATTTACACAATGCAGAAAATGTGAACAGAATCATGGAATCCAGACATGAAATTGGAACCAAATAACACTGAATGCCATGGAATTTGGCCATATTTGGATAAATAAATCAAGCAGGGTTGTAAACTACAAAAAATAAATAAATAAATAAATAAAAATAAATTAATAAATAATAATAAAATAAAATAAAATAAAAGACAGCCGCATGATATTACAATTTAATTAAACCATTATAATGGGATCTAGAAAAAAACAAAAAAAACATTATAATGTAATCCAATGTATATATATATATATATATATAT
>NW_015652263.1:0-680 GCF_001515625.1 Sinocyclocheilus rhinocerous | reverse complement strand
AAGGAGGGGGCTTTGTAGAAAACGAAGCGTTTGAGAGAGGCGGGGCATAGAGGACCTACAATAATGTACAGTATTTGAAAAATAATGTGTTTTTTGAACATTAAAGCATGTCAACATATTCTGATACACCAAATACACAAAATAATGATCTTTAAAAAAGCATCATATGACCCCTTTAAAAGCCCTTTGATGTAAGGCGTATGCTTTTTTATATTTCTATTCATTATTCATTCTGAGTGTGTATGTGTGTATTTGCTTCAGTGTGATAGATAGATAGATAGATAGATAGACAGACAGACAGACAGACAGGCGGATGGATGGATGGATGGATGGATGGATGGATGGATGGATAGATAGACAGACAGACAGACAGACAGACAGACAGACAGACGGATGGATGGATGGATGGATGGATGGATGGATAGATAGATAGATAGATAGATAGATAGATAGATAGATAGATAGATGGATAGATCCAACAAAAATATAAACAAAACATAAATATGCCTTACATCAAAGGGCTTTTAAGATCATAAATTATGAGTATTATAAAAATAAATATAACTTTTTATATAAAATATATATCAATAAGTAATCAAGTAAATGCATTTTATTCACTTTATTTGACTAATATAATTTTTTTGAACATAACTTATAATACTTTATTGAACTTATAATCT
>NW_015652262.1:134862-158451 GCF_001515625.1 Sinocyclocheilus rhinocerous | reverse complement strand
ATTGAGTGCGTTTATTTGGTGTGGGGACCGGCGAAAATCTATTGCCTGTAGCGGATTATTATTTTTTTTGTCTCGCAACGATTTTTTTTTCTTATAGCTGCTCTCCACCCGCTGGACCTCATAAAAAAAATCGCAGTTATGAGTTTAGTCGCGCGGCCGTTATTTGATAAATATTGGAGCCTACATTTTCGTTTTTATTTGAATGTTTAACAGTTGGTGTTTTGGCCCAACGTCATTTCTTTTAAGTTATTATTTTTTTTAGAGAAAATTTAGGCGATGTTTATTTATTGTAAGCAGGGCGTGTTACGTGTACAGAGGGAATTGTGCGCTGACCAATCAGCGGCGTCCGTTTGGCCCGTGCGCGCGCTCCCTGCTTTATTGTAGGCTACTGTATTATTTGGGGGAGGGCTGTGCGCGTCCCCGCCCTCCCCTCAGAGCACCGGCGCTGCGGGAGCGCGCATTGCTGCAATGGGGAAATGTCAGAAAATAATTTTGTATTTTAGGGGAAGGTGGGGGGTTGACAAAGAAAATGACACTGCGCATATTGCTTAGTTGTTATCGCGGCCTTGTCAAGGCCAGATTCGTCTTTCACTGAACATTTTAATATAACGCCTTGATCTTAATCAGCAGATTTTTGCAGAACATATGCGCTGATATTTGAGTCAGTTTTGATTGTTTTTCATTAATCGATTGCTGGCTTTGAAGCGGCGAGGCAGTCCGTGAACCAGACGTGCCAGTATAGCCAAAACGCCGTGCAAATATCAACTATATTTGGTTTTAGGAAGCCCAGAGTTGCGTTTCTGTTTGTTATTTACAAATTTGTAGTTCTAATTTCCAAAAATATGCCAGAAACTGTTGTTTTCCCGCCCCTCCCCCGTTAAATCTAATGTTTCATTAGCTTTGTTTAATCCCTTTAAATCGCCGTATCTGATGTTATTGGGAGATTATTGAGTTTTAACCTCGAGGTTTCCTAGTTTTCAACCCTAGATTTGTGTTAATCTCCCTTTTAATGTCAGACAGAAAACCCTGGGCTTTGGGCATCTGTTAACTGCAGCTTTTGAGTAAATGCTGGTCACTCTTTCTATCAACCACAACATTGTAGATATAACGATGGTGAGTCTGTCTAATGCTGCATTAATGTCAGATATTGAATATGAGCATATGTGGGACCCTATAGATGGCAACGCTTTTTCCCGTTTGATTAACATGCCACCATATCAAATATGATAAACTGATATGTTTAAAAAGACTAGGATGTGTTTTGCTATCAGAGATGGCATGTGGCTTACTTTTCCCTCATGCTACTGATTTGTACCAAAAGGCCAGTTTCAGGAAGTATCGTGGCTCTGAGGTGGTGATGGGTGCATTCATTGCTATTCTGTGCTGAAATGGGAAAGATATTTGACGGTGAGCTTTTAACAAGTTCCCCCATGGCGATAATAGTGAAATTTAAACACTGTGAGGCCTGCGAAAGTCATAGAGATTATTAAATTACCGTAAGTATTACCTAAAGTAGGTTAATTGAATAAAGATATTTCTTTGAGAGTACAATCCCCTATAAAATTATTTTAAAATCGTTATCCTAGTCACGAATGACTGGAAATGTCACGGAGAAATGGTTAAATGTGTGTGAACTCTGCTTTAAATACAATTGCTGTGTTGAAGGCTTAAAGATTTGTTTCTTGTATCTCGTGCTGTCCATCATAAGAGATTAATCCTAGGCATGCTCTAAGGAAATGCAGACTAAATAATTTGGGTTTAGTCTATTGAAAGTCTCCATTCAATTCGAAATGAGAGCTTAGCATGTATGTTTTTGGACGTAAAAAGCAACCAAAGTCTTTAATCTCCCATCGCATTTCTGAAATCTAGAAGTATGTAAAAGTTGATTCACACCTTCATGACAAGAATTTGCATTCCCGCTCTGCTGATAACGCTTTAGGGAGCATCATAAATCATTCCCTCAAACTTTTTTCAAGGGTCAAAGTTCCAAATTCTAAACTCTGTTGTTGTTAAACTCCTCTTGAAAGCCAGCATTGCTAGAAGTTGCAAAGAAGATTTTTCCCCCGTCTGCAAACCGGTCAGTTTGATGCTGAATTTGGGCTGTCAATGGTATCATATTTTTTGTTTCTGTTTGTATTCTGATACTAAATCATTTTCTGTAATGTAACATGGACTATTACGTTTACTAGCTAGCTTTTCTTCAATATTTTGAAGAAAAAATAACCATTAGTAATAATTATAATGTTAATAATAAATAAACTAATATAATTGAAAAACCAGCATTGAATTTATGATCAAATTCATCAACTGATTTTATTAATAATAATTTTATGATACGCTTTTCTGTTCAAGGTAGTGAACAGCTTGGTCATTTATTGTCATTCACTAGAAGTAACAATCTAGTATATTTCAATTAAATTATTTCCGTTTATTGGTGGCTCAAGGTTTGGTGAAAAAGTTGCTGAATGTGTTGGGTTGGGTTGTTGATGTATTAGGACTTCCGTAATCTTAGTTTGAAGTTGTCTTTTTATCTAGCCTTGAAGCCTCTAAATACATCAAATGTAGTTTGATCATGTGTGTGGAGCTTTCAATTGGTTAAATAAATAACTGGTGAGATGCCGCTGTTTTAATTAGACAAATTTATTCAACTGCTATTTATTTTTACCGCCTGCAAACAGCTTATACATACATGGACGCGCCAAAACTCATCCTAACCTTGGCTTTCCTGGCTTTTCAGACTCTTTCTGTGTGAATTTGTCACCACACATTTGGTGTCATGCACGAGAGCGTCACAAATTCAAACAAAACTGAAGGTCAAAGCTGCTTGCTGTGAGAACCATTACCATCAGGAAAAATGTCACTTTTTATTTTTATCTCTAGTCATCATCTACCTCCCCCTCGCTCTCTTCAAACGATCCCCTATGCATTTGCCTTTCCTCTCATTTCATCAAAGATCAGCAACAATCTTACGGCCAATTATGTTTCTTTCAACATCTCACTCAAATATAGGGCTGTTTTGGATATTCCTTTGAAATGTGAAAGTCTCCAGTTTGGTTACCGTCTAGTATATATTAAATATCCAAGTGCTTTTACAAGTTCTTGTAGTTCTGCTCAAAAATATTATTGGTTCATAATCATGCATTTTAGTTTTGGTGGGTTGGGAATCTTTTTTTGGCGCATATCGAGAGCGCCTTTACCTTTAATTTTTCTAGCTTGACCGTAAACCGCTTCTAGCAGCTCTTGAGCATCCACCCCCAAGTGAAGAGGTTGTTAAAGAAGCGTCTGGAGCAGTTTCCAGCCGATTTAATTGGCATGTAGGCTGCGAGAAGGTGCATTGATTCGAGTTGCATTCTTTTTGACCAATGCTGAAAATCAACAGCATTTTAAATTGATAAAAAAAAAATCTGAATTATGTATGGATCTTTGTCTTGTTGAGAAGCTGCATGTATTTACAGTATAGGGGGAAAATACTGCATAGAATATTTGACTAAATTATTTAGTAGTTAAATAATGAAATGAATGTTAAAAGCCTGGGTTTGTTAACATATCATGCATTTTACTTAATATATTAACGATTCACTGAAACACACAACAACTGATGCACTGCACTTTAAATTAAACTAAATAAAAAAATGTTTAGATGGCCAAGTGAAAGTCATGTTTTGTTTGCACGTTTGGAAAAAAAATATATTTTTGTTTAGGGAACTAAAACTTAGATTCTTCTTGATTAGCATTTATCTAGAGTTTACAGCTTGGGTTTCCACCACTTTTATATGGAAGCTTTGAAGCTGTCAGGGCTTCGCTAAACCATGTAAGCGACTTTAAAAGATGTAGCATTATACTCCCACAGAGATAATACTTTTGGTTTTCCGCTGGATTGTTCTCAACAGTTCAGATCTTAAATGTGTCAGGCTTCTGTGCCTATAAGTGTTTTGACATCTGGGAAGTCTGTCTCCATTATTTTCTGCTTTTAAACCCCAGGGATTCTCATTCTGTCAAAGGACATCTAGATTAAATCCGTACTTTATCCCAATTCTGACTTTTTCGACTGATGCAAATCCTAATAGTGGTTGGATGTTGTTCGCAACTAAATTTGCAAATGCAAATGAATAATAATTGTAAAATAAGGCTTTGTGGTCAAGAACATTGAATTTTGGGCACATTTTGTTCTCTCAGGTTATGCTTTCTCCCTAAATTCCCAAAAGATTCCAGGTAAGCGAGACCTTTGATTCGATGAAGTGAGACATTCCTTAACAGGCTCTTGCACAAGAACTTTGGGAGTGTTTCTTTTTGATCTACAGTAACCGTAAAGACAAGATAAGCTCAATTTTTAATCTTCCTCTTTCTGTGCTGTAGTTCACATTAACCTAAACCAATCCCTGCAAATCCAAAATGTGTGAAAATCTGCCATATGGTTTGCCATTTTTTTTGACTGCCTCTCATGTGACACTCTGTGGTTGTTTTCCATTAAAGCCCCTGAACACTTGCCGTGTTCAGAAAGGGTTTAGATTATGCTCAGAGTTGATTGCCCTAAAAAGCTGCCTATGGGGGGTGTTGAAGGAATTTTTATTATTTTTGCTGCTTAATGCAGCAGATGTTTTCAGGGAACTGCTGGAATGCTGATGCAGATTCTGTGTGTGTGTGTAATGGTGGCAAATAAATTAAAAGCTTTGGCCTAGTTTTCAAGTTTTAATGTTTATGGTGGTACAATTCCTAAATACTAAAAACATTTGTAAGTTTTAGCATCACTTTTAGCAAAGTAGTTTTAATCTTACGCTTGAAAACACTTGAAATGTGTAGAAAGACATATGAAATGTTGTAGACATGTTCAAAGTGTAGCATGTTTTCAGTAGGTTTTCTTTTTGCAATTTGATTGATTTTACATTTTACAAAATTACTAATTATGAATGCAGTTTCAGTAATATTGTTGCAAATAGTCTGATATGAACAAAAGTTGCTCAATCATTAAGTAAATACCGCTGTTGATGTCTCAGTCTCGTGTCATTGCTGTCCATGACACATTGAGTTTTACAGTTAATGTACAATGTAAAAAGTGGTAATCTCCAACTGTTACCTTGAAGAGCTATTTCTACTATATTTAACCCATAAAAATTAGTTTTGTTGGTATTTATGGATATATGTTGGTTCAGTGATGTCAAATAATATTTTTTGCTTAATTAAAACGTTAATTCAGATGTTACCATGTTTTCAGTATATTTTCATGTCTTTTTGGTTCATGATTAGCTATATTGGGGTGCCTTGCAATGGCCGACTAGTCCAACAAACCTGTCGATTAGTGAGGTTGACTAGTTTTAAAAAAAAGTTTTTAGCAACAATGCTTTAATTTGCATGCTATACTTTAGCTGTTAGACCAATTGTACAGTAAAACCCTATTGAAAAAGTTCATCCCCTTTAAAGCACAACCATCTGAGGGTCAGCTGAATCCAAAACGTTCAATTAATTACTTTTTCACACAACCAACCATTGGTAGAAGTTAGCGCATCCTTGAGCTATATGTTTGTTTCGTTCATTTTCTCCAACGTCTCAGTCCTACATCCATGTGGATCCCACCGTGTGAATGATTTCTTTTGTTTCTCGGTGGTAAAGAGCAGGAATGCATGTGGAAATCATATGATTAGAACAGCCCAAGCCTGCTGAAATCTCATATCAATTACACGGCCCCCTCCCAACTAGAGATCATTTTATACTCTGGTGATCTGATGACTATTGTCTTTAGGGTCTTTGTGCTATTAAATGAGGATTAACCGTGAGTCCCAATGTAAGACTCCATTGTTCAGTAGCTGCCAATAATTACATAAGTAAAAATCAACTATTTATTGTTATTTGGAAAATGCTGAATTATTATGAAACTGTTTATTTCTGTTCATTTAAATATTTTCAAATGCTTAGGGTTTTTTTTCCACACAGTTCTGCATCAGGCTTTACTATAAAAGTCATTTAGTGGAAACGCATAATAATTGTTATCTCTTCAGCCAAGTTATTACTTTTTGTCTGTGCTTTTCAACCTATTCCAAAACTAGATTAAATCTCATTAAAAACCATATAGCTTAGAATAATATTTGAGTAGATATAGAGATTACGAAGTAAAGTTATTTGCTGAAGTTTAAGCAGATGCTGTTGTTTTGCATTTAAACCATGGAAAACCTCTTGTCATAAATTATGTGAGAAACACAAAACAATAGACTTGGATACCCAAATCAGAATTTTTGAACATTTGTGTAAAAAGGCAGATTTTTGTTGTGCGTGTGTGTTAATTTGCTGATTTCTGCATTGTCTTATCTAATCTATGTAAGGTTTTTGATTTGGATGTTTGATTTGTCAGGGAAGGATCTGGAGGATTCAATAGAGAGATTGTTTTGTGGGAAAGAGTGTTTTTGAATGGAGTATCATATCACCTGCATTGTATGTCGACTAGAGAGAGGAAGTTTTCCTTTCACTCGTGTATTGTTGAATTATCACAGTGGCGTACAATGGATACATGTTCTCTGATGTCTTTATGAAAGGTGTAGCTCACCCAAAAAAAAAAAAAAATTTCATGACTATACACTCAGTTTTTGAAAGTCAGGAGTTATTTAACAGAATCTCCAAGCTGCTCTTTTACTTAAAATGAAGATGTTCGCTTTTCACTTTCATTGTATGGAAAAGAGCAGCTTGGACATTCTGCTGAATTTCTTTGTTTTGTTTCACTGAAGAAAGTAAGCTGGGAACAACATTATATTTGACCTCTTATGGTGGTTTTGTTGCTTGTTCTAAAAATATATGTTGGCAAATATTACTTTTTTTTTAAACAATATGTATTGCTCTATGGTACGTATTATTGAAAATTATTAAATATGATCCTTTCTTTCTTTTTTTTCTTTTTTTTTTGAAAAACGCTGTGGGAAAACAAACCAAGTTGTATTTTACTTACTGCATTAAGCATTTTAAATATACTTGGCAACATTTACTGCATGGTCGAAATAATAGTCTACGTATATTATTATATTATTGTAAAAACAGAAAATAGATAGATAGATAAACAAACAGATAAAAAGATATCATTGATCCAAGGTTCAGGTGAAAAACAATGACAATGTAGTACATAGACACGCAAGACGAAGGCCAAGCCTTTTTTTTTTTTTTTTTTTTTTTAAGAGTGCTTTCATTCTCAGATTGACCTTAGACTATGAAAAAAAAAAAACTATAGTTTTTAATAAAAAATGATTTTCTCAAACACACAAATATATTTTTAATCGTGCTACAGATGTTCTGTGGGTTTACTTGGAGATCACCACATCAGTTTGACATGTGCCAGCCCTGAAAATAAACCATTTGTTGTGACTCACTAACTAACGCAGAGCGGCTCGCAAACATGAAGTATTGTGGAATATCGACTGAAGTATTCTTTTAAAAAAAAAACAGCTTTTTGAAAGCACAGTCAACGAAGTATTGCAAAAATGGTTCCTTTATTCTATATCACATTTGTTTTTTTTGGAACACTTAACCCTATAAATAACCTGCTTTACAGCAGACTTAAATCCAGATGTCTACTTTAACCTAATGCTGCACATTTGGTACTTAATGGCCAAGTAAACATTGCTTTTGACACTAATCACCACCATCAAAAGCTTAAAATTGCCTTTCGTGGCCAGTAGTTCCTTTTTATGACAACTGGTGCATGTACGAGATCTACATTCCCTGCAATTGGGGCTTGGCGACCTAAAAGGTCCTGTCATGGAAGGCTGATGTCCTGATGGGTTAAATTTGATTGGCCGTGCCCTCATAGCACAGCTTGCGGGTTTGCGGTTTTCCCGCACTCTAATTCAAACACAATCTAGGTCAAGAGGGGCCCGAATGACATTGTGTAACCTTCTCTCCAAATAACACTTGCAATGTTCTTGCTGGAGTCGAACAAGGGAGAATAAAATAGTTGATGCAGGAAGCACTTGAGTGTGTTTTCTCTGTTTTTCTCCATATTTTGCGCACTAGCCTTTGTCTAGGTTTTTAGGTTGATGGAAAAGCAAAGTCTTTCAGGTAATAGGACAAAATTATCTGGAAGACGGCAATGTCTGCTTTTATCTTCTCTTTAAAGATTAAAGACATTCATAATTTTTATCTTTATGATCTTTGTCGTGTTTTTCTTACTAGGTTAGACAAAAGACTTATTATTCAGGCAATTCAGACAAAGGATTGAACAATATTTTATTTTAAAAGATTAATAACTTTTTTCTTTATTTAGATTGTAGTTGTCTTGTCTCTAGAGTATCAAATGATATTTGTTGTCTAAATTCGGCTATGTCTTTGATGCTCAGGTTTTAGTATTTTTAGTTCATTTTTGTCACTTTTGTTAACGTTATCAAAAATATGCAAATTGATGCAACATTCTTTTTTATTTTCTTAATTGAGCCTAGATAGGGTATGGCAATGGACATGATATTTTTGGATCAGTTGGGACTATTATTTATGTGTTATTGATTGCTCTTTAACAGTTTTGAGATTTGTGCCTGATAACTCTTAACAGTTGGTCAATTACAATGGAGAGTTTGGATATTTTGCTAATTTTGAGTTGGCAGTGTTTCCCATACATTGATTTATTTGGGGCGACCTGATATGATATTGTATATATGCAGCACTGCGCTCATGAACTACTGATTTGATTACAGCCGTTACCGGGAAAACTGCTATTTCTCCAAAAGCGTCTCCTGCTGGCAGAGAATGAGTTTGCATTTTCAATCATCCCATTCAAACCAATGTGAAAATCAACTGATGATGTTTTTTACACGCAAAGTTGTAAATGTAAACCAGTGTATATATATAATTTTTTTAATCCCCCCCGGGGGAAGTGCTGCCATACATAGTGTAAAAATTTAAATTCGACTAGTTAGTGGGGGTTCCTCAATCCTGAGTGACAGGTTGACTAATCGGTACGAATATGGCGTTATTTTACTGTCAAATGTCGAGAGCGCACTGTTGTAGCGCGAAAGTACATTGCTATGATGCGCGAGCGCGAACCTCTCCGCTCGCACGCGGATTTCCTTTACTCTGCGCTCTCAGATATGCGATGCTCTCTCCCAGAGAATTCATTAAACCCATAGAATATAATGATGTTATGACAAATATGAGAAATTCGTTATGGTGGTAGGCCTATATATTCCACATTTTAATTATTTAGGGAATATTGCATCTGACCCTTGATCTAAATAGTTCTGTCTTAAATCAGATGTTGTATATATATTTCAACCCAATTACACAAGACATGTATGACCACTTGAACCGAATCACATAGGCTACTTTTTTTGTTTGTTTAGATAAATCGCTCAGAGGTTTGATCAACCAGTTAGACAGACTAGGTTATTTATTTGTACAAATCATCCAAGCACCCCATTCCTAGCCATTTCTAATATACATTTGATTAATATGACTAAATATTATTAAATTGTAAAGAAATTGCAGGTCCATCTTTGATTGTCAAAGGAACAGGTGCAGTTCCCTCTTAGCCAATTAGATTTCATAGCATTTTCATTGGTCAGTCGTGGAAGTCTGATTGGTTGATAACTTTTGACAAGGTTTAGTCATTAGTTTAGTTATTATTGTGTTATAGAGAGGTTTGACCAACCAGCTAGACAGACAGATTACTAGGTTATTTATTTGCACAAATCATCCAAGCACCCCAATCCCAGCCATTTCTAATATACTTTTGATTAATATGACTAAATATTAAATTGTTACGAAATTAAAGATCCATCTTTGATTGTTAAAATAATTCCAGCTAATTAGATTTCACGTAGCATTTTAATCGGTCAGTCATGGAAGTCTGATTTGTTGATAACTTTTGACAACGTTTAATCCAGGTGCGAAAATAATTAATTTCTAGCGCAAGAGCATGGAGAGATTTGCGAGTGCAAAGGACACTGTTTGAGCGCGCACACGGGCACTCTTTGAGCACGAGGAGAGATTCGCGATTGCAACGGACACGTTTTAAGTGCGCGCACACTCTCTGGGAGAGAGCAGCACATATCTGAGAGCGCACGTCCCGTTTAGAGCGAGAGTAAAGGAAATCCGCGTGCGAGCGGAGAGATTCGCGCTCGCGCATCATAGCAATGTACTTTCGCGCTACAACAGTGCGCTCTCGACATTTGACAGTAAAATAACGCCATATACGAAGGCCTGAATAATAAGTCCAGTTTCAGGTTGACTTGACCCTGATCTAGTTCGTTCTAGTTGTTGTCTTCAAAAACAGAGAGAGCTGTTTAACAGCGAAATCTCAGCATCTTATTCATTTTTGTCATTTTGTTAACATTATCAAATATATAAATTAATGCAATATTTATTTACTAAATTGAGCCAAAGATAGGGTACAGCAATGGGTGTGTTATTTTTGGATCAGTTGGACCTAAGCATTGTCTATTATTATGGGTGACAAAACGATAATTATCACGATATAATTTTCCTCGATAAAACAATAACAAGTTTGATAAATGTCCGATAAAATGTTTTTGCACCAAAAGTTGGAAAGAAACAGCACGACTCATTTGAACCATGCCACACGGACCATTTATCCACTCGGCTCGAAGTCCAAATGGCAGCGCAGTCAGAAGCTTTTCAATCTACAGAACGCCATCATTTACCGTGGATTTACTGTAGTAACACTAAAGGAGTAATGTAATATAATTACAGTATTTTGTGTGATTAAGCTATAGTGTTTGTGCATTTATACTAAATGTATTTAGACTACTGTTTTTCATACAAATACCTAGAAACCATATAGTTACATTTTTACCATTGAGGTGCTATATGTGTGGTTTTAACTGTGGTTATCATGATCTAAATGTATGCTACTATAGAGGACCAATGGTTAATTTTCAACTCAAAACTCAAACAGTCAGAATCATTTCGTATTTCAGAAGGCGGGCCTTCATTTGATACAGGAACTATTCGAGCCGTTCATGCTAGACTGGGGAGAGAGGTGTTGTAATAATGTAAAATATGTGAAAAATAATGTGTTTTTCCAACAACGTAGTATGAGAGCCTGTTCTAGTACACCCCCAAAACAAAATCAAAACTTTGTAAAAGAGCATAATAGGACCCATTTAAATTGCACCATCTAAAAATGAGGTTGTTTCAACTTTTACAGATGTTTCTGTTTTTGATAATGAACATAAAGCTACTTCTACTGTCAACTCAAGCTACTGTCAAATGTGCATTTCTAAGAGACAAAAAAAAGGAATATTATTAATACTGCAGCCTGCAGTCAGGCAACACAAACCTGTTTCATGATACAGTATCACTCATTAGAACATACAGAA
This sequence comes from Sinocyclocheilus rhinocerous, assembly GCF_001515625.1. Lineage (NCBI taxonomy): Eukaryota > Metazoa > Chordata > Actinopteri > Cypriniformes > Cyprinidae > Sinocyclocheilus > Sinocyclocheilus rhinocerous. Next base: position 147,145 of record NW_015652262.1, on the reverse strand, counting down.
ACTAAGAAATACATTTTTCTATTGATAGATTTATTTTGTTAACGAAAAATGACTGGAAAAGTGAAAACAATTCAAAAACGTGAAGTGTTTGTCAAGAGTAGTTTAAAACCACAATTAACGGTCTGATTTCTACAACTTTCACTCGGGAGCAATAATCTGCCTTTAAACTTGAAAGAAATAGAGATTTGAAATTTATCGTGATAATTATCAATATTGACTGATATGAAAAATTTTATTGTGATAATTTTTTTTGGCCATATCGCCCAGCCCTGTTTTACCATTTTGAGACTCCTATCTGATAAGTGTGCCAGTTGGTTGATTCCAATGGATAGTTTGGATATTTTGCGCAAAAATTCAAAATAGACTAGTTAGTGGGGGTTCCTGAGTGACTAGTTGACTAGGAGGGCCTGAATGATTAGTCCAGTTTCAGGTTGACTTGACCTTGATCAGACGTGTTATAGTTGTTGTCTTCAAAAACAGAAAGAGCTGTTTAACAGCGAAATCTCAGCACGCTAATTAAAGCACCAATTAAAATATCAAATGTATATTATATTTGTAGTTAAGAAAAGTTTAAATCAATTAGCCAAACTCACTAAACTGCATTAGATGTGTGTACATCTAATTTGCAATAATTTAACTGAATTATATGTATAAAATCAGTATTACGCTGGCCATCTGCCACTCTAATCTCTGAATATCTACATTAAAAACTCATCAGTCATTTTCTAATCTTGATACACTGTGGATAAAAAGTATAAAACCATTTTAGCACTAATTTTCCCCTTTAACCTTATGCGCTTGATCTAATGCATCCGCAGTAGATGGTTATGACCATGGTGTTATAAATACCTTCCTAACTTCATCCTAACCTCATCATTGGAGGATCGTAATTAGTCATTCATCTGCAAAGAAAGACCCAAATGAATCAATAATAAAATATGTGCACCTTGCGACCTCATAATTAGCTTTTTCTGCAGTCCTTCAAATTAATTAGTTTGATGTCTGTGTATGAAATACGCAGATAGAGGGCATTTAATCGCAAAGGCAGTCAAAATGGCAGTAGCGTATGCTTATTTATATCTCACACAGGTGATGTGCCACTCTTTTATTTACACGTCTGCCATAAAGAAAAAAAACGTTTTTTAGTAGTTCGAGGCCTTGAATGAAGAAAATGAAACATAGGCTTTTACTTGAAGACTATGATGCTCATGCGGACACTGGAGGTTCAAATCCGGCTTGCAACATTTTGCATTTGAAAAGCCTCTTCCTTTCGTGTCTTTTCACCCTCACATGGTATAAAGGCCAAAAATTGATGCTATTTGTGATTTAAAAAAGGTTTTATTTTCTCTCCAGTAAAAAACTCAAACATTAAAACATTAAAAAAGTTCTATTTGTATGTTTTGAATTCATTGTTTGTGTTGAGCCAAAATTCTTCACTTTCTTTCTGCTACTGTGTGTTTTTTAAATTATTTGATTTTCCTTTTTTAGAAATGTTCAAAGCATTTGACAAGGTCAGCTGTGCATGGGCTACACTTTTGTGCCCGTGTTTACAGTTTATTTGGAATTGAAGTAAATTGAATCTGGCAGAACGTGTGAATTGAAGCGTAGGAAACCTATAAAGCACTTTCAGTAAAAGTTCACTGAATAGAGAACTTCAGTCTATAGATATCACATTGTCACCAAGCGCAGGTCACATGTGATATCTGCTCTATTCATTCAGCATTCGTTTGCACAGTATGTGTATGCCGTACCTTCCAGGTGACTGAGACAAGAGAAGAAATGCTTCCTAGACAGCTATACGTCTTTAAGCATTCATCTACTTTCTCAAGGGTGAATCTTTCCGGCTGCAGTATAAGCAGTCAAATCTTCAAGGCGATCTCTATTAACTCAACATCTGTTCTACTCCACTAACAATATGAGCGTTTTAAATACAGAATAAAACCTATAAGCTTTTGAGTACATCGAGAGCTGCTTTTTTGTGAGGCGAGGTGTCACTGCATCAAGAGTTGAAGGTAATGATTTGTGAAATTAAATTTTGTCAGTAAAAAATTTGAAAATAATGTCAAATTAATTACTTTTAAATTGATTTACAGTGTAAATTCAGAAAACATCACTTATTTGATTAAATAAAGGATCTTTTATATATTGTTACAGCCCCAAACCAATTTTAGCTCATTCAATTTGAGGTAAGGACCGAACATAAATCACAGACATTTATAATTTGCTGAAAAAATATTGATATTATTTATAAATAAATGTTATAATATATTTTAATATATGATTTATTATAATATATTTTTATTCATATTTACATTATCAACAGCGTTTTATAATTCATAATAATATGAATTTACTGAACTTATTCTCAGCTCAGATTTTCATTTCTTGAGCTTGTTTGAACAAATCCCAACAGTAAATACATATTTTTGTGTGTTTGTATTACGGACATGAATAATACCTCAAATCCTTAAGCTATTTGAGCATTTTTAGGGAGAAGGTTGTTATTACTTGTCTAAATTATTAAACTTATGGAGCACTTCAAGTATTGTAGTACTTATGTAGTGTTGAAGTCTCTGACTTGTATTTTATGTTTACTTTTATTTTCTGAACAAATTGTGGATATCATCATACATCTGTTAATATTTCTAATTGTCAGCATTTCCAGCGTGCATTTCACCTTATATTATTTAGATATGCATTTTGTTTAATGTATCGAAAAGACATATTAAACATAGTGGGACCTCTCAAAATAAGTTCATATTAGCTCTATATTATATTAAGTTAATATTGGAGCACATTAAAAACTTATTTCATTTATTTTTATATACAAGGAATAATAAAAGATTTCAAGCCTGAGCTTTACAATTGATTTCTTAATCATTTTAGTGGCCTTCAGTTGGATAATTAAATAATTGGATAATTAGACGTTCTGCTTTTGGCACATGGCGCACTGAATAAATCATTGGCCCCAACAGGATCGTTGAACTGCACAGCGTGACTCCTGCATGCCGCCACACTGAATTTCAACCGACAGCTTCCTGTCGGATAATTATCAGGAAAATGTTACTGCTTTTTTCCTTCAAAATTTAAAGAATAGCCGTCAGGGTCACAATGGCAGGTTCTTCACAGATTATGATTGCTTTCTCAGAGACTGCGGCTTTTTTGTGGGTTAACTCCTTAAACAAACAAAGAGAAATGACCCAGTTTCTTCTGCCCCTCCCCAATTTGAATATGCTCGGAGTGAAATTGGATAAATGCATTTGAAATGTGGAGAAACTACTCTTTTAACACAACAATGGGCTGAAGAATGAGGGTGGGGGTAGGGGTAGGGTTGGGAACATTTTTTGGAGCGTCTTTTTTTTTTTTTTTTTGGTGTCTTTTGAACTGCTTGGTGCCGGATAAAGGGCGATCTACTCTTACCATCAGAGATGTTGCTACAGTGACTATATGTGTGTGTGTGTGTGTGTGTGTGTATTGAAGTAGGTGTGTTTTAGTCAATTGTATTCATTATATTGGTCAAGTTGTTCATTGGTTTGTTTTTAAACTCAAAATTAAGTTGTGTCTTGTCTTATGGCGCTTTTCCACTGCGTGGTATACGGTTCACTTGGAACCCCAACCGAGGTGGTACTAAAAAAAGTACCAGGTACCAGGTACTGTACCCAGTGGAAAACCCCAAAAAAGTGAACCGTACCGAGCCGTACCATGCAGTGGAAAAGTGCCATTAGTTGCCTTTGGCCAGGCTGTTTTGTAGCATCCGTCTCATGGATTGGCTCTACCAGATAGAGATGGTTGTAGTTGACACAGATTTCCCCTGAAGAACAACCCCAACCCCAACCCCCTTTCTGCCTCCCATGTATGAAGGATTGGGGGTAGGGAGTTGGCTTAATTTAGGGTTAAGATAAACCACGGAAAAAAGCATGCACCGTCTCCAATATGCTGATTTTAATGATTTAATGAAGGTATTTTCCTCCACGGAGAGAGAAAGCTCTTTTTTTCTAGTCTTTATGTAAGATGATATTGATCTCTTGGGTGGTGCTTAGTTCCTTAAAATGTTACAGAAGTCGTTTGGAAGACATTGACAACAGCTTAAGCCTTTAGGGAAGTGTATATTTGAAACCTAAATTAGCAACCAATTTAATTGTTTAAAGTAAATTAAAAAAAACATTTAAAAAGCAGTACAGTAAATTCTTGGCAACATTCACGAAGCCAAAATATTAACAAATGTTTGTAATAATAATTCAGAAGCAGTTAATATCCAAGTCCATTTTAAAGGGGCCAAATGTCAAGTGGTGTGCCTCAGGGTTCAGTACTCGATCCAATGTGTGAAAATCTCTAAACTGACATGCCGTCACCACAGCTAAAAATAATTCTAATGCCAAATTTCATCCTTTGCATAGAGACATTGTCACATGCATTTTGCGGCATTTTTATTTTCTTTCCTTTGTCTTTTTTCTCTCATATTTGTGTGTGTGTGTGTATTTTTTTAAAGCAGATTTAACTAAATGGAACATGGACATGACAAAAACATAGCATGAGGTTACTGTTTAAAAACCCTGATGTAGTTTATGGATTTAGAAATATGAGCAAAGCACTCCAAGTTAGGCTAATTTCTGCATTAGCAGTAAAAGCATGATTGTTTTTACAGTAACCGTTTCTTCTAGAATTTGTCCTTAAATGTATGCAGTTTGTTAGGTTAGATTTAATTACATTTTACATTGAACAGTTAGCTTGTGTGGGAAGCTTGCTTGGAAATAGTGTCCTTCAACCATCTGCAGAACTCAGACTCTGTACGATATATCGATCTTATCTACTGGTTAGATACATGGGTGCTTGTTGCCCAGTGAAAGTAAATTATTCATACATCCACTACACTATAGACTATTAATGGTCACCAGGAAGTTCAAACAAAAAGCTGCTGAAGTGACTCCCTGGTGTCGAATTGATTGGCTTGTTTCTGTACGTTCACGCACCCCCTCAATTGGACCTTTCCTCACCCTGATTGTTAAATTTTTGTGTATGTATGCAATGCATTCTTTATTTGGTCTTGGTGATTTAAGGTTGTGTAGTGATAGTGAATGAATGTTAGTTTTGTTGGGTTGAATGAGTCGCTCTTTTGTGGCGATATCCCACACAGTTCTCCTCCAACAAGCCTCTTGCACTAGTGCTTTTCATATTTAACTACACATCATATGAACAAGCACTGAATTTAATACAATTTAAGAATTTAAGCATTTAATACAAAACTCAGTATCACTTATAAATTCGATTTAATGAGTATGATTTCGTTTTTTTGTCAAAATTGTAAGTGTTTCTGAAATGTATTTGCAAAAACAAGTCTAACATAATGTTGTGCTTTATCACAAATATCTTTGCATTATATGTACAGTACTCAATCATTGTGTGCCCATGCAATTATCCACTAGAGCTTAAAAACCGCTGCAGTTTTAGCAGTAATGCTGTGCATTTAATGGACTGGAATGTTGGAACACTTTGAAGTGCTCATTTTTGTTTTCAAAGCCTCCTTTGTAGCCAGCAACAATTTGGAATGCATGCTTTATAAGCAAACTATAGTGGGAACAGCTGATGAATAGTGAATCGCACTAACTAAGCCTGGCGGTTTGTGTTTCAGTCAGAACGACAGCTGTATCCTGAAGGACAAAAACTTGTGATCATGTTCTTTTTAATCATTGCGACAGCAAAACTAAGGGCGCTACTGAACAAGCTGTAAGGATTTGCCTTAAACAATTCGAGAAAATGCCTCTATGATCCTTTCAAGTTTAAGTGTGTGGTTTAGACTAGAGAATGCACAAAAATGTTATTTCGTTCATATTTATTATTTTTATTATTATGGCTGCTATTATAAATCTATGGGTTTTTTCACTTTTGATTTTTGCTTTGCCTTTTTTCTTGATCATTTTTTTGTTGTTGTTTATTTAATTAGGAGATTGCAATGTGCTGTGCATTAGCTAGTATAGCAAGGTAAAACTCTCAAAAAGAATGCGTCTTTAAATTTGTTCCCTTTTTAAAGCACCAAAACTACAGGCATTCACATCTCGACATTCAGATGTCTGCATTGCATTTGATTTGTTTCCAAGATTTCCTTTCTAAGAATCATTACTATAAAACATTTACACCGAATAGGCTAATAATTCTCTTTTTTTGTTTCCCATTTTAGCAGATTCTTCAGGGTGTATTCATGCAACTACGCACTTGAGCCGGTATTTGCAGTTAATTAAATTGAGTGGCAGTATTAAATCGGCAAAGCATTGATTTAGTTCATAAAATTGAAAGCCGTTTGTGCACGTGTGGGGGTGGACGTGGGTGGACATGTGATTTGTACTTATAGACCTTCCACAGAGCTAATAAGAATATACCTTTGTTTTCTTCACAGGGTTCGAAAGCATTTTGGAGGGGCTGTTTGGACCAGGACTCGTAAAAGATCTTACCCTCTTTCAAGGTCAGTCTTACATTGGATACGATTGAGGTGAAGATTATACTGATGGTTACTTTTAAATTAGAATGCTATGTTTGCAGTTAACTTTTAATTACAGTCTAAATAATATCATATTTGAATCGTATTTTTTAACCTTTCTTGTATAGATGTTATTATTTTAACCTTGTCCCAGACTTTACATTTTAAATTATGAAAATCCATAAAAAACATGATTTACTACATATTTAAAACTATATTTTAAATTGCAGTAATTTCCATAATTTCCAATTAACATGTAGTTTTGTCAAACTAATTAATTAAAAAAATAACTAATTTAAAAAAACGAATTTACAAACTAATTTTTAATAATGTTATTACGTTATTAATGTGTTTAAGGTCAAATATAAGTTTGTACAATGCCAGCTATAAAAGTAGCCTGAGCGAGACAAAAAAGTTGGCGGCTTTTAAATGTTGAAACTGTCATTTTAATCTCAGAATGCTTTAAACATAATATGTAATTTGAGATATGGTGGAGTTAGTAAGTAAAACCTAAATAAAAATACGGATAATCCACTGTGGAGACTCCTAACAGGAGCAGCCAAAAGTGAGATGTGTAGGGTGCGTCTCAATCAGCTCCCTAGCTAGTGAATTAGTATATCGTGTACATGAATCTGGGCACTGGTAAGGACCCTGGCATACTACATATTGGACAGTGATTACTCAATTTCCAGTGACATGACTACTTACAGCATTGTAGAACATCACCACTAGTATTAATCAACAACAGGCAGATATTATTTTTCATGCTTTTTAAACGCATTGCTCTGTAACATATCTTTTCAACAGCCGAATATTAATTATAAATGTTAACTAGATGTGTTCGCTACCTGTCTAGCGATGTGTTTATGCTTTTCAAATCTTCTATCATGTGTTATTATATTTATTGTGTTGGCTTATGCATTTTATGTTTCACGCTTCAGAAATGTGATCTAATTTATGGTAAGGGAGCATAGTGAGCATCTACAATTCTCCCTTGTTTTTGCTGTGCACTATGGGTTTTTTCAGGGAGCAAATGTTCCAGTGCACTGGAAGGATTATACGAATAAGACAGCCCTAAAAATGGCCGACTCCCTGATCAGTGCTTTGACTACTGAACTAGGGAGGTGATTGAGATGCACCGCTGGACTTCTCAAATGATTAGAGTTTTGATAGTGACATTGGCTCTAAAAAAAGATCACTTGTAAGCACATGTGCACAGATACAGCTTAAACCATCATATTCATCTGCACTGTACAGCTGAGTCGAAGCCCAATTTTTATTTTGCAGTTTTATACCTAAACTGTTAAATGGCCAAATCTTCTTTACTGCACCTTTAAAAAAAACTAATTTGAGTATGAAAAGTTTTTTTTTTTTGTAAACTCAAACAAAATTGCTCATTTGAAAAACATCCAGCTTCTGTTTTTGTTCTGGAGTACCACAGGGCTCTATTCTAAGCCCTTGAGTCATTTTGTAAATTCACAATATATGAGGCATCAATCTAATTAGCAGATCAACCAGAAAATGTTTAAATTGTCTGTTTCTTAAGGTGTATACAATTAACTGTTAAGTCAGAAGAACCATTCATGAGCTTAAATCATCAAAACTAAATTTAAACATGAATATAAACATGACCTAAGTGGTTTGCTCTTTTTTTCAGAACTTGAAGTGCAAATTAAAACTTCACACAGTGAACATTTCTATGTTGGAGAAAAAGGTCATGTTTTTGTTTTTCCAAAGCTTTGACTTATGTTGGTAATTATTTATCAAGATAAATACTTCTTTTTGCAAAAACAGTAACCTAAAATTCACACAGCCACAAATTAAATGGCCTTCAAGATGGAAGTGTTAATGCACTTTAAAAGTTGCTCAAGTTAATAATTTATACACAGATCAGTACAGGTTAGTTCTGGTTATTCATTTTCTTTGATAACAAGTCATCATCTATTTGCTTCTAACAGATGTCACAATATTACTTTTTATAGTCATAACGAATATGCCCATATAAGACATCTTTACCTTTCGCATACCTGGAGTAGTCAAGAATGGAAGATTGTCTCGTCTCATTTTGCAGTCAATAGGACAAGAGACGGCAACTTCTAAAAATAAACGAAATATCCTTGTCATGTGATTGTTAGCTAGCGGCTATAATCAGACACAGCATTAGAAATAAAGTCTGTCAAAGATGATAACAAAGAAAAACATTTAAAGGGATCATATATGGGGTCAAGATTTAACACTTTAATTTCCCCCCAAGGCCCGCTTATGGTAGTCAAGGTTACTTACACCAAAAACCATTGTAATTTCATTTCTCATGAACATTTGCACATGACTCCTGTCAGTGTTCACCAATACATTAGATGAGGTCTTCCTTTGAGGGCTTTTCTATGCAAATATTGATATGTGGGTTAATTTAAATATTTTAAATCAGTTGACACTAAAAATGTACGTAGTTCAATATTACAGTTTTTGCATGTAGTTCTTACATTTAAGCATTTTGAAGGTATTTTGAAGCAATTTCAATGGGCGTTTGGTCCGAATGTAAAAAAAAATACATTAATATTTAGATTATTACTGAGAATATTGAGTAAAGTAATCAGATATGAGGTATAACAAAAAAATATCTCTGCGTGGAAATAACCGGCGGATGATGTTTTTCTGAAATCTTCTCGAAAAGAGCAAGGCTTCTTTCTTTATATTTTATTATTTTTAAATATTATAATATTTAAAAAATATAATAAATAACATAGTATGTGGGCAAAAATATTATTTGGGATGCTACTGAAAATTGTCAGTGCAGGAAAAACACAGAATATTATTGTTTTAAAATGCATTATTATTAATAATTGGCCAACATGTTTGTTGTAATATGTGGCAAAGTGTATTTAGTGTTTGTTTGTAAAAGAACAGCACAGTTAAAAATCTTTTTTTTTTCTTGCAGATTGTGAGCCAGAGGGTGTGTCAGATTGGTCGTTTAATGAACATTGTCTCTTTTGCTGCTTGAGACGGGAAAAAGTGAAGGTAATTAATCTCGCTCTTATTTTCCTATCGATATATTTCCACAAACAATGCATTAGCAATTTTACATATCACATTGAGTCATTAAATGTTTTCAACCATGCAGCACTTTAAAGATGTTTGTTGTCGCTGGGTCATCGGTGTTGAAAGAAAAAATGCTCATTAACGCTTTTAATGTTTACCAGTCAAATGACAGGTAATTATTATTCTAACTTAAGTTTTTGTTAAGCTATTACTTGACAACACATCTTCAGGTGTGACAGATGGACTGTGAAGGAACTACAACACTGTCAATCATTTGCCCTGGGGTTTTCTTTACAACAAACCTCAAACAATAAATCAGCTTTACTCTTTCTTTGAAATTGAACAGCTTTTGTATTCACAAATTTGCAGGCATTTTTATAGGAGAACAATATGACAGGTAAATTGGTACAACATGGTCATATTGCACTGACTTCCTATCCAGTTTTCAAGTGAAAAGACTATAAGTAAAATATATATATATATACATTTTTTTTTCCTCTAGGATAATTTGGTTGGTTTGAACAACCAAGTGTTATCAGAAGCGGATAGCTTCAAGCAAGAGCAGTCCAACATTAACAAACTTGAGAAGCAAGCAGCGGATTTCCTCAATGTTGTCTTCTATAGAAAGGGTAAGACTTACATTATATTGTACATTACAAGAGCTGAAACCAAAGTAGTTACACTGGGAAAAACAATACTGTGTATTTTTGTATTTTTAATATAAAATTCAAATAGTTATGACATGGCAAAAATCCATTATGAAATAACTGACACTTACTAAAAAACCTTGCAACTCAATTTAAATCAAATTAAATTTCACTTTTTTACATTTTCATACACGCACAGATTATGCACACAGCATATGTATATGTCCAAGAAAAGTGCTTTGATGTTCAGATGTTTTCAGTCTTCTGTTTCTCTTCCTGACCGTGTATATTTGATGTTTTTTACTCTAAACGAACATTAGGAAGCGGTCTTTCCTTTTTGGAAGTCTGCAGGACTTTACTGCCCTGTAGGAAATGTTTTCAAAGGCTTGTCTGCCAAATCCAGTGGCTTTGATTTAAACAATGGCACTAGCCACATGTATTGTGAAACAGTTTAATGATGCAGTGTTATAAGATATAAAATTCATAAAAGAGAAAATCTGACGAGAAGTACTTTTTTAGTCAAATATTAACTTATTCATGTTCACCTGGCTGTTCAATAACAATATTGCAAAATACAAGATATTTTTTTCAAATGTGTGCAAAAAAAAAGCAGGATTATTATAGTTAACTAATACTAAAACCATTTAAAAAAAACAATTTTGTTACTTGAAATAAAATAAACGTTAACTGAAATAAAATATTTTAAAAAACATACTTATTTCAGCTAGTTGCCGAAGAAACAAGACTTATTTTCATCTAGTGTAACTTGATAAACTAAAAAGGAAATAAAAATAAAAAACCTAAATATAAACTAAACTAAAATATAATGAAATAAAACTGAAATAAAAATAAAAAACAAACTAAAATTTCAATAAAAATCCTTAAATAAAATGTATCTTTATTTGACCCTCTAACTCTAGCACTCTCTATTCTAATTCTATTCTTAAAAAAACACTTGTCCCTTTTAGACTTGCACTCTATTCATTTGCTGCTTGTTTTCTGTAAAAAAAAAACTAACACTTGCTTTCTAATCTTTAGAAAGGAAAAAATGAAATCGCATCATATGACCCCTTTAAAAAACCTTTGCTACGTGTACTGTGTTAAGCTAGCTGAGACTTGTTATAGCACTTGCATATTATTGCTCTTTTGTTGATTTTGATTGCTTCCATTCTCCTCATTTGTAAGTCGCTTTGGATAAAAGCGTCTGCTAAATGACTAAATATAAATGTCTAAATGTAAAATCTAAATTTAAATGAATAAAACGTAAAAAATTAATAAAAATGAAAAGAAAAAAAAAAACCACAACAAAATTACTAAAACTAACTAAAATTAAAATGTAAAATATATATTAAAAAAAACTAATTCAAACTATAATAATACAAAAATTGCACTAATGTGAAGTGTGAGCAGTAAATATCATTGGAGTGATCAAAATGTTTGGAGGATAGACTTTTATATTTTGTAGCTAAAATCTATTCGCTGTATCTTCAAAAAAACAAGTAATATATACACTATAACGCATTCATTGGCTCATTCCTTCATATATTTTCCCTCAGCAGACCTCCCGAGATTTACAGACCCCCACATTCCTCTAGTGGCTCGTGAGATCATGCAGCGAATGATCCGACAGTTCGCTGCCGAATATACCTCAAAAACCAGCTCAACTCAGGACGTACCCCAACCCCAGTCCCAGCCCAACGGCACCAAGGACCAAAGCCTGCCGAAAGCGCCCTCGCTGGAGCCGGACACCTCCACACCTGGTGCCGGCGCCGCTGCCTCCGCACAGAATCCCGTCCTCAGCAAGCTTCTCATGGCAGACCAGGACTCCCCACTGGACCTCACCGTCAAGAAACCAGAGACAGAACCCAGCGAACAAGGTGACATACAGTTTTGCTCATATTTATTGTAGTCTATTTTGCTGTATTGCAGTATGCAGAAAAATATTTTCTTTTTAAAAATGTCGAAAAATCCTTAACAGGATTATATTTCAGAAGCAAAAAATGTTTACAGAAATATGTTTTCTGAAAACATTATTTAGGCAACTGAAAAATGTAAATATATATTTTTAATATTTTGCCTCTATATAATTAAAAATAAACAAGGCAGGTCTTCTACTTGATTAAAA
>NW_015652262.1:127964-133911 GCF_001515625.1 Sinocyclocheilus rhinocerous | reverse complement strand
TATTTTATCTGTATGCACTGAAATATCAATAAATAATAATAAACAATAATTTACCTAAATATGTTTTTGTTCTAAAAAATAAAGCATGTCAGTTTTCAAGAGGGGAAATTTGTAAACAATTGAGGCAAATTACTTGTTGAATAAGGGTTTTGAACAGATTCATTCAAATATACAGTTCAAAAGAACTGATTCACTGAGATGAATCAAACAAGGTTTAAATATTTGCCTGAAAATGACCTATTAAAATATCTGTCTGTTCATTTAGTAGGGATGCACCGATACCGATACTGCGCTCCTGTACTTGTGCTCATTAAAATGCACCGATACCACACAGCATGTGAATAGAGCCGTGTCCAGACAAAGAAACACCACAACAGAACAACAGAGAGCAGAATGAAGTTATTAGAGATTAAGGCTATCTATGAAGTACATGTATGTAATTCATTTAATGTTAAACATGAAATATTCATGCCTGTATAGCTGATGTGCGCGAGTTGATACACAAAGCACGCTCACAGACATCACTGGAAAGTTTGTTGTTCGGTCGGAAATGTCAAAAGCAAGTATGTAAAACAATGTACAAGTTACTTAAGTTACCTGAAGGTAAGGAGAGCGAACGAGCAAGAGAGAGAGAAAGAGAGAGAGAGCATGATCTTGATTGCTGTTCGCTCCTTCAGCACACGCATGATTTGGATTAAAACTAAATCGTCAATTTAAAACAAACAAAAAATATAGGGGCATTTACTATAAACAACATTTATTTTAAACCTCAAGCATGCAGGACTTTATTTAAAGTGAAAGTGAAACTAGCAGTCTGTACGTGTCTCTCTCATTCTGCACCAATACAAATGTGTGCACGCATTGCGCATGTTTTGCTTGCTTGACGCTGTCACACCCGTGGACTGTTGATTGTGGTTTCTCCCTCTGTGTCCATATTTGGTTATTCCTGTTCTCATTATTAGTTAATCATCTCATTGTGCTCACCTGTCTGCCCTCGTTATCTGCCCTATATCAGTTCCTGTCGATTGTGTTCTAGTTTATCGGTTATTGTGACTGTTACCTCGTGTGTGTTCCTGGCTGTCTGGATTACCTACTGTGGATTAATTAAAGTGATTATTGGAATTCTTCGTCGTCTTCGTCCTGCCTGATCACACACCACACCGTCCCGTGACAGACGCATTATATGAGTGGCTTTGGAATATAAGTCACAACACGTTTCAGATGACAAAAAACGTGACTTATATTTCAGAAAATATGTTCATCGCTGTTACAAGATTTATGTTTATCGAGTGGTTCCTTGCATTGTTACAAGAAAACGTCAAGAAAACTTGTGAGCTGCTGCAGTGGAGCAGCTGTAATGTGATATTAAATTAAAGATGAAATACGACAGAGCAATAAAATGAACAGTGAAAGTAACAAATGCTTCTACAATCTATTTTAATAGGCATAATTAAGTGTGAAAAGAACGGAAGGAAATATTTGCTAAATGAACTAAACCAACTAACAGTATTCATATTCTTTTGGTTTCTGTAGCCAGTATTTAAAAAAATTACAAATGGCATGAAAATACAGGTATCGGTATCGGCCTCGTTCTGAAAAAAAGTGGTATCGGTGCATGCATCGTTTAGTTTAACTTGATGTACTAAAATAACTAAAATGAAATAATAAAAAACTATAAAGACTTGTTTAAAAAAAAAAAAAAAAAAAATGCAACAAAATTACTAAAATATGAATAATACATTTAAAATGGAAAATATAAAAATAAAAACGAATTCAATCTCAATAGTGAACTGAAAATAAGCTATTAAAATATATCTGTCTGTATTGGCACAGTTTTCAGAAGATGTAATGGAAGATGTAATATTACATGCTTTAAAATCATAACATTATCTTTGTTAGTCAATTTTATATTAGAAACAAAATAGTATCAAATAAATTAAGTCAGCTTTGAGACAGCCAGAATGTTGTTTTGGTTGAGAATTAACTCACTGCATAATGGTGTTTCTACAGCTTATTATGAATAGATATGTATTTGGATGGGAAGTGCATTAATTGTGAATATTACAGTGTTTACAAAAGCTGAAATGATTTTAAATCGAACCAGAACTTTGCAAAAAGTATGTAAAGAACTTTCAAGTGTTCAGTAGTATAAATGATCAAAAAGAAAGGTAATCTATTTACAGTTAAAAGAAAACTAGATGGTTTGATTCAGTTTGGGCGATTGATTATCTTTAGTTTGGTCTTATATGATGTTTTTATTTGCAGATGGAGTCCTTGACCTCTCAACTAAGAAAAACCACAGTCATGGTAGTGTCTCACTGAAAAGCTCTCAAGGTTTCTCAATCATGCCCACAGTTAAGGGGTAAGAAGTCTTTTTTTCGTTGTTAAAATATTACAGCTTTCCATTTAGGTCTAATCAGCCTGCATCAAACACTTTGTGGCATTGTAACCATCGCAGACATGCTTGTTGTACACATGTCTGTAACCATGAACAAGAGTTATGAGTCTTTTGTCCAATCACAGATGCTTATTTTGTGTTTCACTTTTGTTTGTGGTAGCTCACAAAATGAGCACTACAGAAGCATCATCTGATATGCAAAAATATGCTTTAGTAAGTGAAAAGCATCATCTGTAATTTTAGATTTACTTGTAAGGATTTTAACCCAAACTATGTAATGCAAAATTCATAGAAAGACTGGCTGCACCCGTGTTAAACAATGACGATGTCTTTATGTAGTAAAAATTGTATAAATCTGATACAGAATGGTGCGTACCTGCAGTTTGTACTTTATTTGAACAGTGGTCAACGCCATGAATCAAATTTTATAATTTAGCTGATGCTTATAGGAACAGATGACCCAGAGTAATCTGAGTGAAGTGAAGATTATAGACAACCCCTTGTGGAACCGTCAAATTACAGCCTAGACAGTCAGTGTCCTTTTTCTTTTCTGTACTTAGACACTTTAGAGCAAGTAAACTAAGGTACAGACTATAATTTCCTCAGGAGAGGCACATTTATTTTGCATTGTCTGAAACCCTGTTAAAATTTGGGATATTTGGGAAAGTCTAAATACACTTAAAAAAAACACTGATTTGTGTAATTTTTAGGGCTGTCAGTTTAACGCGTTAACTTAATTAGTTATGAAAAATAACGCAATTTAAAATATTTTAATGCAGTTAACGCACTGGCCCCGCCCCCAGACCTGTACATCATCTTACATTTCCTACAGTTGACTGTTGACAAATACGATGCAGGGCATCAACTCCATAAATGCAGTTATGCTCTAAAATTCAAGATATTGGGGCAAAAAATGCCCCTGTATGAGTTTTTGTCACATAATTATATCATATGATATGCGATATCACACGAGCAGCAAGAGCAATATCACATGGGTGCTGTTTTTGTCACAAATATCAGGAGTTTAAATGTGATTTTATACAACAGTTCAGTAAATAAGTTATATTTTATATTTTAAACACAATATTGTCTGTTTTTGCTCAGTTTTGCCAACAAAAATATTACCTATAAAGCCATTGTTGTGTGTCTCCGAGCAGCACGGCGGTGTTTAGTTTCTGAATGAATCAGCCGTTTAAACTAATCAAATTAATGAATGACTCAAAGACATTTACCGCAACCTGCTGGCAGTTTTAGTTTCTTATTTAGAGTATAATTTCATTTGAAAAAAAAAAAACGAAAAAAAACTAAAGACCTTAAAGGGATAGCTCACCCAAAAATGTAAATTATGTCATTATTTACTCACCCTCATGTCGTTTCAAACTGTGGCCACGTTCACACAGCAGCAGAATACGGTTGTCAGTCCTGTTTTTGAGTCCTTAATACGGTTACGTTCACACACAGTTCGGTTATTTACGGGCGTGACAATCTCATTCTGTAACCGAACTCACACCTGTACATTTTCAGGACTCACAACATTCTCGGAACACACGCGCTGTGTGAACGGAACAGGACTGGACAACTAGTTGTCTGTCACGTCATACAGTGCGAGAGAGAGCCGCTCTGCCGCACAAACACGCGTCTACCGTGTGTTACGTGTTTTCGGTAACTTACAGTGACAGAGAAATGAGCTGCGTGTCATCTGAAAGTTTTAGATCCCGTCAGTTTTCCACCGGAGCCGCTCTCGTGAGTTTTGTGCTCTGCGCGCGATTCAAATGCTCCGCTCTCCACCCAAATATAAAATCTGCTGTCGGTTAATGAAGATTTGACTGAAGAACTCGCGGCTCGATTGGACTCTTGTTGTGTCAGTGTCTTGAAAGTGATAAGACTTTAAGTTTTATGGACCACCATCGCCATCTTTAATTTTACTTCGGTCACTGTCGCTATGGTTACTGGTAAGGAACACGGGCTTGACTTCCGTTGCATGTTCATACAGACAGCATTTGAGAACGTTACTGTAAGCTGCTGTGTGAACGGGACATTTCGAGAGTCACACCTGTAAAGAAAATGTGGTTGTCAATCACAAAATCTGACCGTGTGAACGTAGCCATTATTGTAGCTCGAAACGGATGTGCAAAAATTCATTTCATGCAGTTTTAAATATCTAATATTAGTATCTAAACATGACTGGATTTCAAACGGATTTGCACATTAATCAGATTTGGGCTGACAATCTGAATGAGGTTTAAGCATCTAGCCATAATATTTTATTCGGTGCCAAGTCCGCTTCTATATAAAATGTGAAACTTTCCATTATCCGGGGTTAAAGGCAGAGTCTGGAAGGATGATAATCTGGGGTTAAACACAGTGTGAAAGGCCTGCTAAGTCTACCTTTACGTCTCTGTGTATTCTGTCCTTTTTCAAGTATGAGCACTACAGTTTCATTTTCAGTTATATCAAAGTTTTTGTTACCCAGATAAAATAAGGACCCTGCTGAATGAATTATGATGAATAAATGCTGACAAAGGCATTGTCCTTTAATAGAGACTTAATAGAGACTAAAATGTCTTCAAAAATGTCAAGCACAGCAGTTTGAAATGCAAACCACCCTCACAGTATTATTATTCCCTATAAGAATACTTGACATTCTGATATTTGTATGACCAAGATTGTAATTTATCTAAAGTTAAATTAGGCAGTATCTCCATCAGCCGAGCTTTAGTTATATATGTTTTTGTATATATTACCCATGAATAGATTAATAATTTTTAAATATGAATTTACAAAATCACATTACTTGTGATGGCACCGCTGATGGCTGCCTCCGTGGCGTGCTCCACATTTGTTTTTGTTTTTGTTAGTTTGTCCTGTCTTTAGTTATATCCCTGCAATCAGTTTCACCAGAGACGAATTGCTGGACATTCGGCAGTACACACCACCCTATATTTCACTGGTTTTCGATTATTCTGATGTTTTGCTGGACATTGTAGTTGGCGGAGCAGCGGCGCTGATCAAACACTTCAGGACGAGCAATTTGACGGATTTTGAACGGCGCTGCCTAGCATCCATCTGGCGAACCTCCGCTATCTACCCAACAAAATGGATGAACTCCTTCTGCTCTCCCAGACAAACAAGGATTTTTCAAACTCTGCTGCTCTGTGTTTCACGGAAACCTGGCTGAAAGACACCATACCGGACAGTGCGCTACATCTGCCGGGCTTTTAAGCGGGATTTATACTTTCGGCCTGGCTCCGCTTCGTGAGCCTCCGCTGACTGCGCGTGCACCTTCCCAAATGGATGAGGCTTTTATACTTGTTGCGTTCACCATTGTACTATTCTTTGAAACAACAGGGGGCGACGAGGAGTAATTGTCCTCTAAAACCATTGGGAATCACCGGTGAGAAGAAGTCATTTGCCAGTACAAGATTTCTGCATGATGAATGAGTTGATGAATTAATAATTTCTTTATGTACAAACTGATTAAAATAATCTTAAGCTTTTGGGTTTATTTTGCATCAAACACAAGACAACTTTAAGCAAATAGTGTATAAA
>NW_015652262.1:99635-127472 GCF_001515625.1 Sinocyclocheilus rhinocerous | reverse complement strand
TTTTGTCCAATCACAGATGCTTATTTTGTGTTTCACTTTTGTTTGTGGTAGCTCACAAAATGAGCACTACAGAAGCATCATCTGATATGCAAAAATATGCTTTAGTAAGTGAAAAGCATCATCTGTAATTTTAGATTTACTTGTAAGGATTTTAACCCAAACTATGTAATGCAAAATTCATAGAAAGACTGGCTGCACCCGTGTTAAACAATGACGATGTCTTTATGTAGTAAAAATTGTATAAATCTGATACAGAATGGTGCGTACCTGCAGTTTGTACTTTATTTGAACAGTGGTCAACGCCATGAATCAAATTTTATAATTTAGCTGATGCTTATAGGAACAGATGACCCAGAGTAATCTGAGTGAAGTGAAGATTATAGACAACCCCTTGTGGAACCGTCAAATTACAGCCTAGACAGTCAGTGTCCTTTTTCTTTTCTGTACTTAGACACTTTAGAGCAAGTAAACTAAGGTACAGACTATAATTTCCTCAGGAGAGGCACATTTATTTTGCATTGTCTGAAACCCTGTTAAAATTTGGGATATTTGGGAAAGTCTAAATACACTTAAAAAAAACACTGATTTGTGTAATTTTTAGGGCTGTCAGTTTAACGCGTTAACTTAATTAGTTATGAAAAATAACGCAATTTAAAATATTTTAATGCAGTTAACGCACTGGCCCCGCCCCCAGACCTGTACATCATCTTACATTTCCTACAGTTGACTGTTGACAAATACGATGCAGGGCATCAACTCCATAAATGCAGTTATGCTCTAAAATTCAAGATATTGGGGCAAAAAATGCCCCTGTATGAGTTTTTGTCACATAATTATATCATATGATATGCGATATCACACGAGCAGCAAGAGCAATATCACATGGGTGCTGTTTTTGTCACAAATATCAGGAGTTTAAATGTGATTTTATACAACAGTTCAGTAAATAAGTTATATTTTATATTTTAAACACAATATTGTCTGTTTTTGCTCAGTTTTGCCAACAAAAATATTACCTATAAAGCCATTGTTGTGTGTCTCCGAGCAGCACGGCGGTGTTTAGTTTCTGAATGAATCAGCCGTTTAAACTAATCAAATTAATGAATGACTCAAAGACATTTACCGCAACCTGCTGGCAGTTTTAGTTTCTTATTTAGAGTATAATTTCATTTGAAAAAAAAAAAACGAAAAAAAACTAAAGACCTTAAAGGGATAGCTCACCCAAAAATGTAAATTATGTCATTATTTACTCACCCTCATGTCGTTTCAAACTGTGGCCACGTTCACACAGCAGCAGAATACGGTTGTCAGTCCTGTTTTTGAGTCCTTAATACGGTTACGTTCACACACAGTTCGGTTATTTACGGGCGTGACAATCTCATTCTGTAACCGAACTCACACCTGTACATTTTCAGGACTCACAACATTCTCGGAACACACGCGCTGTGTGAACGGAAACGGACTGGACAACTAGTTGTCTGTCACGTCATACAGTGCGAGAGAGAGCCGCTCTGCCGCACAAACACGCGTCTACCGTGTGTTACGTGTTTTCGGTAACTTACAGTGACAGAGAAATGAGCTGCGTGTCATCTGAAAGTTTTAGATCCCGTCAGTTTTCCACCGGAGCCGCTCTCGTGAGTTTTGTGCTCTGCGCGCGATTCAAATGCTCCGCTCTCCACCCAAATATAAAATCTGCTGTCGGTTAATGAAGATTTGACGAAGGAACTCGCGGCTCTATTGGACTCTTATTGTGTCAGAAAGTGATAAGACTTTCAGTTTTATGTAGGGATGCACCGATACCGAGCTTATCTATTTGATAAATGAAGTTAACCAACTAACATTATACATACTCTTTTGGTTTCTCCTGTACCCAATATTTTAAAAAATTACAAATGCAATGAAAATATTAGTATCGGTACTCGATATCGGCAAGTACCAAAAATAAAAGTATCGGTATCGGGCGAGTACTGGAAAAAGTGGTATCGGTGCATCCCTAGTTTTATGGACGTCGCCATCTTTGATTTTACTTTGGTCAGTGTCGCTATGGCAACTGGTAAGGAATACGGGCTTGACTCCCGTTGCGCGTTCATACAGACAGTATTCTAAACACAACTGTAAGCTGCTGTGTGAACGGGACATTTCGAGACTCACACCTATAAAGAAAATGCGGTTGTCAATCCCAAAAACTGACAGTGTGAACGTAGCCTAGATGTTTCAAACCTGTATGAATTTCTTTTGCGCAACAAAAGGAGGTATTTTGAAAACTGTTGATAACCAAGCTGTTTCGGTTACCAGTGACTTTCATTGCATGCACAAAAAATACAGAGATGTTTCACAAATGATCTTCTTTTATGTTCTATAGTTTAAGTTAGTAGCTTAAACATTTATGTGTAATAAATTTTATGTTGAATCAAATAAAATATTTCTTTCTAAAGCTACTCTTTGAAATGTCTACTTGATACTTTCTCATGTAACACAATAATAGCTTTAAATTATCTTTTGTGGGTATTTTCACAGCCAAATTTAATTTGCGATTAATTAGCTTAATTAATCGACACATCATGTAATTAATTAGATTAAAAATTTTAATCGACTGACAGCCCTAGTAATTTTGTTGCCTAGCAATAAACATGAAACATATGTAAAATATATGTAATTTAATTGACTAAATTTATTAAATGAAAAAGGCTAGAATTGGTAACAGGTTAGCAAATTTATAAGTTAATCTGTCACTGAATATTTGGTCCCAAACTAGCTAACCCCAAACTTCAGCGACAGAATTCAGTGACCGTTGTAAATTTGCTAACCTGTTACCCATTCAAGAAGTTTATCAACTGGAAAGTTGATTAACTTATTTCCCATAAATTGAAAACATTTGATTGACCATTTTTTCTTGCAATAAGTTTGGGTAATTGTTAAATGATTGGGGTTGATGAATTCAGTCAACACTGCACTTTGTGTAAAATTTGAGGAAAAACAATGTTTTACTTGTCACCAATGCCGTAATTGGGGGAAATCATGTGGTAACAGGGTTGACTGCAAAATGTTGGAAACAAAAAAACACAATGTTTATGGTTATTTAAAATATGTTAATCTGTATAATTAGTTTTACTACAGTTGTTTATCAATTCATCAGATTATGTGAAAATTGTTGGATGCAGTCAAGAAATCTTATAATCTAATAGTTCTCACACACAAAAAATGTGGTATTTGTTTCTTTTTACAAAAAAAGTAATGGGACACTGAAGTGTACCCTATTCATGGAAACTGCCCTATAAACTTTCTAGGAGACAAAGGAATTGCCCCTTTCTGAAGTAGACTACCTCATCCAATAGCATACCTCATTCTCACATCTGAACGTTTTATCTTTCCATAAATTAGGCGTTCCCAGAGAGCTGATCACAACTATCGAGATGTTGATGATGAGGATGGCTTGCCACCGAGAAGCTTGCATGATGGGATAAGGGATAACTGTATTGGTTCTGGACCCCTCAAGCCACCCTTGGCCCGCTCGCTCCTCATAAAAGAGGAACTCCTGAGCCAGAAACATCGCCTCCTTGGCCAACCTCTTTCTTTGGCTAGCCTAGAGTCTGCGGGTCTCCTCAACAGCCAAGCCCAATCCCTCCTTTCCCGCGATGGGACATGGGGGAAATCCCATCTAGATGGCCTCCTGAAGCTCAAACAAGTTTGCGGCGACCTCAACGACCTGCCTCTTTTCCAGGAGAACCAAGGCGCATTCACCAAGGGTACAAAGTCCCATGATAGTGGTTCCATCACGGTAAAGAAAGAACCAGGACATTCCCCTCCAGTGGACTTGAAGATCCCGCAAGTCAGAGGCATGGATCTGTCTTGGGACTCCCATGGGAATGCATCGGATCTCTACACTTACAGCTCTATAGTTTTGGGCAATGTGCACTCTGAGAATGCGCTCAGTAGGAAGCTGAGGGCCATCTTGCCAAAGCAGGGTCGCAGAGCCGCTCTTGGAGGCCTTCTAGATGGAGGAGCCGTGGGTGAATACTGGGGTGCAGAGCTTGAACAGCCAACTTTGGGACCTCAATACCCGACATCAGATCCAGAGGCAGACCCGACCGGCTCCAAGCAACCCCGAAAGAAAAGGGGACGGTATCGTCAGTACAACAGCGATATTCTAGAAGAAGCCATTGCTGTGGTGATGAGTGGGAAGATGAGCGTTTCGAAGGCGCAGAACATCTATGGTATTCCCCACAGTACCTTGGAGTACAAGGTGAAAGAGAGGTTGGGCACCCTGAAGAACCCACCAAAGAAAAAGCTTAAACTGATGATGAGGGCAGAGGGGCAGGACTCTGGGATCACCACCGAAACCGAATCCACGTCGACGCCCGCCACCACACCCATCGCAATGCAAGTGGATGTCTTGCAGGGGACAGGAGAAAAAGTCGAGTAGATAACACAGAACACCTCATAAAACGGAAAACGTTTTAGATTCTGACAGACTCAAAAAACTAAAATTATTTGGAATTGAGGATGAGGCTTTAATTGTGCCAATTTATACTTGCAGTATCTGGGTGAGCACAACTGCAGGGATTCATGGGAGGATTTAAGCCTGATAACTGGGGATAAGAAACAAATTGGCAGTTATCACAGTGGTCGCATTGACACTGCAAACATTTGCAGAAGTTTTTTACAACATAAAGCAACAAATGCGTACTAAAGCCATAAGAGAGTATCGACAGAGAGACATTTTATTAAAAAAGAAAGGCAAGCAGATTAACCCTTTGTTCACCCCCTTCATCTGAACTTTGCGAGCTACGCCATTAGTGCTCATGCGTTTTGGACAGCATGCCATTTTGAGAAACGAGAAGCGGGGTTTCAAGGGTTACGTGCAAGGCTGGAAATTGACCCATCAAAGATTAATTTATCTCCTCTGATTGGTAGGTTTATGAAATAATTCATGATCTTTAAAACTAATTTATTTCAAATGGAGTTGACAAGGATTCTCACCAAGGATCGATCCTAGGCCCATTTTTCTATTAACAGGTAAAAACAATTGCTTTCAACTCTTTTTAGTTTCCTCCTTTTATATTCTGCACCATTGAAATGGACTAAGAATTAGACGCGTCCATTTTAAAAAATGAAGCTTAAGATTAGTCATTCAGGGATGCATGTTTGTGATGTTGAAAAGATTTTTTTTTTACTTTACTGTAAACTTTTCTTTAACTCTAGCGCTTTCTTTTGCACTACACTTTCAGTCTGGCGCTCGCCAGAGCCTAAATCTGGCAGTTAGACCTGATTACCTCGACACTGCTTGCATTACGCACTTACTGTTCTGTCTGGCATATTAGATAATGCTCATTTTACAGTACTCTACTCTTGGTGAGAGCCTCTCCCTTAAAAGGATTTCAATGCCCATGAAGGGACAATGCCGACTTAAGCCACACAGGACAGGAACGTGTTTGCGATTCACATCTTTCTACTAAAATTAATCGAGGGAGGGTGCACGCAGTCAACTTTTGGCTGATTCTGGCTGCTCCCTCGTCGCTGCTTATAGTCAGTCACTGACATGTATATTTATAAAAAGAAGAGCATTTTCGCAGAGGTTTGGTTTTGGGGAATACCTACATTTCCATAGGTGGGGGGAAATGTAGGTAGGGTTATGACCATATAACCCTGTTATAGCGTTCTTTCAGAGAGCCAATTCTTGTCTCTGAATGGTTTCTTTTCCTCATGTAAAACTCAGGGCAACTGAGACAAATATAGTGATCATGTTTTTAGGGAAACAATGCATTATACCTACTTGAACTGGAACCTGACACACAATTCTCAGTCAGTGAGTTGGGTCAGGGGCAAGGCTTTATACCGAGCGTAGATTGGGTCGAGCTGAGCCATGGATTGCAGATATTGGTGGGATGTTATCGTTCGAAACACCTGGCCAGTTGTGAATTTTCTTCGATCTCTCTGAAAATAGCACTTTGTTTAAAAAGAAAAGTGAATATGTTTGGGTGTGTGTTTTAAAGTAGCTTTTGCAGTAGCAGATAGCATAAAGGAGACTTGCAAGATCAAAGGGGGAGCATTTCAACGACCCCTGGCATCCTGCAACTTAGACCCAAACATGCTCATTTTGTTTTGAAAAAATTACCTCTTCAATATACAGTGGTCGACAGCTTAAATTCTCAGATTTGTCTAGTGTTGCCTCACTGTTTATTGTCACATTGCCCCTTTTTCAAATCTAAACTGTGTCGTCTGATGTATATAAAACCGAAAAAGCGCATAGATCTGTGAAGATTTCAAAGAGAAGGCTTTTGGAATGGCATGCTCCACTTTGATGTTGTTTTGAAGGGCATTCTGGTATATATCACTGCCTGGTGCTCACCCAGTCTGTGACAAAAATTATACTTCAAACTTCAGGGTTTCTGATGATGAAACGGACTCTTTGAAATGTACCTTTTATTTATTTCATTATTTAATTTGAATCATTTAAGTAAATGGCATGCACCAGTTAAGTGGAGGCTGATTTACTATTTATAATCTGACACTTGGTGGCGGGGTTGTAGACAACCGGGAACACTGTCCTGGGCTCACCTTTATAATATTAGACCTAGTGAATTCAAGTAATTCTAGTAATTTCCCACATTATATTAGGCTTGTATAAATTGTATATATTTCCTACAATACTATACTTGTAAGTATGGGTGTCATTTAAATTATTATTTCACAAAGCAAAAATGATTTTAGTGTTGTTAGCTTTGTTTAATGAAGTTGAATTGCAATTATAGCCATGTGTGGAGACACTACTGAAATTAATAGAAATCAGAGTATTTTAATCAATACAACATACAGTAGTAAACCACTGATGTGACATATTTGGTTCAGTTTATAAATTATGATCACATGCTGCTGTACTTCTACATGAAACAAGTCGAAGGAAAGAATTTTAATGTATAAAGAGTCATAACTAAGTTAGAATCATATTCATACGTATAAGCTCTATACTGTGTAAATCCCTTTAGGTCATCTGGCATCAAATGCACCAACACTTTACCAATGCTGAGCGTTTGAAGTGTCTAATTAGAAATTAGTTAGGTCCTTTATCAATCAATCAGTCAATTAGATTTATTTATTAATCAATGTGATGTAAAATACTACTCAGTTTTGATTGACTCTTGCCATTTAAACATTTCTTAACCAGTATTTTTGTCTTGTTTTACAGTAAAAATATTAAAGATGCGCAAGTCAAGATGCCCAAGTTTTCTTGGTTTCTTAGAAAATTCGAAACCCTTGAATTACATTTTTCTTACCCTTATTTCTTCTTATTTGGCAGATTTATTTTTCTCGTTTTAAGTATAAATTTAGTTGGATTCTCCAAATAAAATTACTTGAAATATTTACTGTAAAACAAGATAAAAATATTAGTTTGAAGTGCAACTAGTAAATTAGTAGTAGATCAGTAGCTACAACTGGATTGTTAGTACTACTAGTACATACATATTCTATTATAATTGAATATTTGCCCCTATAATTGGCACTTAATATTTTTTGCACTGATGGCAATGACTGGAAGTTGTTTTGCAGCACTTAAATCTAAAAGTTTCAAACGATCACTTCTTTATTGCTAATCTAGAAAGTTTTGAACTTTCACAATGCTACTGTACATTCTACAACCTTTATTTATCATCAGCTGTCTGATTCACTATGGTGCATGCCATTTCAACATATTTATTTAATTTGACTTTAATGATTAATGTATTACAGGGTTAACGGCTCCCCCTGTCCAAAAACATCCTCCTCTTGAAGAAATTATACCGTCTTTACTCAAATGAATGTAAAACCATTTACGAAAAACTTCTAACTAGTTGTTTAGAAAATATGGCACTTTCACATTTCATACTTTGAACAGACTGTTTTAGTTTTTCTCTTGCTGCTCGTGTTTCAATAGTTTTTTGTTTAGTTTTTTTGCGTTTCTCTGAAACGTACACCTGTAGCCTTCAGTACTTTCGTATCTCAGGATAGATTCAGCAGAAGGGTTCGCAATATTTGTCAGTCGGATAACGATGCAGACATAACTACCTGTACAAGACGTGCATAGATATGTTATATTAACTACAGTCTTTGCACAATATACCTCATCCTCGGGAATAAACGCACCTTTCTGTGCCACATCCTTAAATACCATTCAGGGGCACGTGGAAAAGGAGCAGTTGAAACTCTGGGAAATTAATTTTATTTTCCTATTTCACCCTCTTTGTTGTCTTCTACGAGAGGGATGGCAAGCGAGGCATTTCATGTGTCTGACTGACCAATATTTACACCCTTTTCATTCAGGTACAGAAAATCGAACTTTTTGAATACAATCAAAAATTTCGCTTAACATTCTCATCTTGCCAATAACGGGTCCCATCCTTTAAGTTAACTTATAATGTTGATCGTCAAGGCAAATATCAAAGGATACTGTAGGTAAGCCACAATACCTTTTTCCTGTATACTGTTAAATGCGATTTAACAGTCATGGGTGTTTTTGTGAAAAACACAAATGGAGGTTTGAAGGGGAGAATATGGGACAGGTGGAAATGTTAACCTTCTGTTGTTTCTGTAAACTTGTTTTTAAACTGCATTCCAAAAATTTCCAGAGATACCTTTATATGGAAGAAAAATCTATACATATACAAATGAATATATATTATATTTATTTTACTGTTTATCTTTTTATTTGTCTTTTTTTTCTGGTTGAAATTGAAATGCTACACTAAGAAATGATGGGAAAACGACGCTGACAGCTACAACCTCAGTTTCTGTACCATATGAAGTGCCATTTGTTTGTCTCAAGTGGCTCATAATGACTTATTTTCTGAAAAGATGCTCAGATTTTTTCCCCCCCTTTTATGACTTTCACTGCATATCCACATAACGGCATTACCTCAGGTGAGATCTCCCAGAGCAGCTGATTCTACATTTAGTTGTAGAAATCAGGACCTGTACTTGACTTTTACACGTTTCCAAAACCGCAACGATTACTTTTCAAGGAAGCAGTTTATAAATGACGCTAGTGGCATTTTTGTTTTCCTCCGGTGCGTTTTAAAATATTAATGCTTTGCTTAACTGAACCACGGGTCTTTTTTTAAATGCAACTTTATTGACGTTAGCACATGAAAGTTCAAATCAATAGGGCACACATTTGTACATCACAATTAATACACACATGCACACAAAACACCATCAGGTCTACATCATGTGGGTGGTTATACAGTTTTAGGCTAATGGTTTGATATCTTAATGAGAAAGAAACAGAAAAGGCATATATGGACACATAGGCACTCCAAATTAGCTGTCTTTATTATTATTCTTGCATCTGATTAAATGTCTCTTTTCAATGTCATTTAGATACATATTGAGTTGTGACTGTATTTTGTTTTTTTTTCAAAGCATTTTTTGTTTTGTTTTGTTTAAGCCCAGAATTATCTTTTATCTTGTCATGTTGCAGGTCTTTCGAGTTTATAACTTTTTTTTCCCCCCACTGATTTTGGTGAAATGAAAATGAATAGGCACACCTTTATTCGACAGAAAACATCTTTGAAATTGGGAGAAACAAATTGTCGGCAAACATTGTAGTCCAATTCTAGATATCCTTCATACTGTCAATCTATGCACTTGAGAGGATAAAGTTACTTGCACCATTAACTGTTTTCATGTGTTTGTGATGATGTTAAGTAGTTTTAGGGGCCATAATTTTCATTTAATGGCATGATATTAAGTCAAATATTTTATTAGATTTAGATATCCATCATTTGAAGCAGTATTTGTAATGGTACAATTCGCAGCACAAGCCATGGTAAAAGACATGTTTGGAATGTAACCTTCTAGAGAAACATGTCTCAGAGAAAACTGATGGAATATGCACAGACAGTTTAGCTCAGAATAAGATCAACTCAGATATTTGCGTTCACCATGATACTGTATACTTCATGCATTTCGTTAGAATATCGGTGTCATCCGGAGTGCCTGTTTTGCAGTGTTCAATCGTCACCAATAGTTTGATAATTGCATTCAATCATCATTACATGATTAATCCTGGTTTACTAATTAATTGAAACGATATTGAGCCAATAATACATACTGATAATTGGTAACAACAATCGAAAATCATTAACCAAGGCGACTATCAATGTCGCCACTAGTGGAATTGTTTTTAAACACTCTCGGGGTTTTTCATTGGTCCAGCAAACAGATAACCACACCCCCAACACACTATTGGTTAAGCCAATGTTGCTATGCTAGGCTGGGGTGCATTTCCCAAAAGCATCGTTTTCCAACTAGGGTCGAAAATTCCGTTAAACTCTTTTGTTAATGACAGAACTTGACAGAAATGCACCTGTGGTCAGGATGCTCAAACAAATAGGGGTGTGTTTCCCCTACAACGATGTAACTCGCTGCTTAACCACCATAATATAATGCATCGTTGTAGAAACTAACTAGCTATTCACGACTGTTTCCCAAACATGGTCGCATCTCCGTCGTTTGAACCACATTGGTTCAACAATATAGGACGGTTGTTAATGATGTCACATGCATGTGGTGAAGTAATAACTTCTGCTAATTAATCGACTTGAGATCTCTGAAATGCTGCTGTAATGAACATGTACTTAAATAAGCTAGCAAGAAGCTAAATTATTCTTATTGATCACCATTTTATTCTATTTAGTTATTGTTTTATTGGGGTAAAAGAATTTATAAATACATATTTTTGCAAATAATTATTGAAATGTATTTATCTCTCTCTCTCACTATATATATATATATATATATATATATTACACATTTTTTAAATAGGATGTAAGATATAGATTTTACTGCATGCTAGCTTTCTTCCTGTGCCCAAGAGCATCATTTATTTAAGCCCATGTCTTACTAACAAGAAACTATGCTTCTAACCACAGGTGGAGAGCTGTAGTCCCAACCACGTAAGTTTGCGATGCTGTTTGTGAATGTTCGCTTGAACTGTGGTTTCAGAAAACACTGAATTGTTGAACTATGTTGGTAACGATGGAACATGCAACCATAGTGGGCTAACAATGCTGTCGGGAAACGCACCCCTGATCAATGTTTTGAGTATTTACCAGTATTTACGCTTTTTAGGGGAATCAAACAACTAAGTTAAAATCAAAAAGTTATTTTCTAGTCAACATTAAAAAACAGGGACAACATAAATAATTTTAATATCAATAAAATTACACACTTCCTTCGAAGGCTTGAGTGAAGCTGTGAATTATATGGAACAGAGCCATAAAAATTCAACACCAGACCGCTGCCTCTACTGTCTCTAGAATGAAATATTAATATGGCTGGCGATGATGACTTAGTCATTCTTAAGAGGTTCAATGCTTGCTCAGTGAGAGGTCAAATAGAGCTGTGAAAACGCAAATGAAAGTGGAAAGGAGAAAATGGGCTTGAACAAATGGCCAACGTTCTTCTAGAGAACTTGAGAGCTTTGGGCCGTGAAAGGGCTGCCCTTGTGTTGCCATGACAATCTTGCAAGATCATTCACAAGTAAAGGTGTGTCTATTCCAATTATGCTTTTATTAAGGCAAAACCCACATTCTTTTCCAGTTTTTTATTTTATACCAGGATTGTGCATTTTATGTATTTTATGTTATTTCTACCATTGAAATGTAGACCTAGTTTGTGTTAATTTGGTTTTCTTGCTAATTTGCCGAGACAGAAATGAAGAGAATATTAGATTGAAAATGTGTTGGGAGTTACAATGTTTCCAAACAAGAGTCCTTCCTTCTGCAATTTGTCCTTCTACTATGTTGGCATTGCATGGTATTTCATGCCTGAATCTGCTCTTGACCATTAACTTCATCCATGACTGTTTCAACCCTGCAGTCCATTGAGTTCTGCGGGATTAGGATAATTAGTTTTGCTACCTCAACTTTCAGATGGTTTTGACTTAGGAGCCCTTTGGTAGTAAAGCAAAAATGACTTGTATATTGAGGGACTGACTGTCCCTACAGGCTTTTGTCGATCAGGTTGTGGAAACATGTTGGCGGTTTAATCGGCTTATGTGCTGTACTGTATGTAGCATTTCAGATGCACGGATAACACTGGCTCGTCATTCCCAAAGTCGCAGTCCCGTTGTGTCGGAAAGCAGTTATACATTCCGCATGCACATATGTGTATCTAATAAGTCACATTTTTGATAGAGGTAATGATTTTTTTGGACCAAAAGGTCCCAAGTTATGCATCTCGACTGCTTTTAAGACCAGTGTTTGGGAAGAATCAGGTTGACCGATCACCTCTAAAGTTGGAAACGCGTCGTTATGTGTATTTCCTCAAGAATCTAGTATAGTCACGCCACACCATATTAGTTTGTGCCCTTGAAATTCAAGCCAAATGCAGTCTGTGGGCAGTATCTTTGTTTGCGAGAAATGCGATTGGTTGCATTTGCATATGTCAAAGGTGCGCATCTTATCTCTCGATGGGGTGCTGTGCTTACACTTTTTGTGGGTTTTTCCATGTATGGAGTCGTAAGTTTTATGGAGCAAAAATGCCTTTGGCTATCTGTTCAGTTTGTGTTCATATTTTCAAAATACATTTTTAAAGTTTCGTAGGAATTCTCAGAGTAGAGTCTTAACGTTGTAAAGGTTCGGCGTTCAGTGTAGTATGATGATCAGATCCCTTCTCCCGTACCCCCTCAGGTTAATGCATGAGAGTGGAATGATTAGGCTCGGCTAAAGATTGATACCTTTTCTATATTTCTTAATACTATTGATATTGTGAATACTTTAAAAAAACGCTTGCCTTTAGGTTCCATTTTATTACCACCCATAATTCAGAATCCCACCAGTAAAGTGGTCCAAAAAAACATTTTTGGTGATTTTATTTTGCAATATTAAACTATGAGTGGGAAAATGAGTCCAGCAAGGCAATACTCGTGATTTAAGTCCCCTTGACTTGAGAAAAGTGAGTTTGTTGTCGCATGCCCAAAAAAGCAGGTCACCCAACAGCCGGACAACTCAACTGCATGTCCTTATCAGACCGCCTTTTGCATTTAAAAAGATTCAGCCAAATATCCTTAGTTCAGTGCTTTATAAACGGCGAGGATTGTAAAGTACAAATTTCCTGGAAAAACAAAAAAAATAAATAAATAAATGGACGCTCTAAGCTTAGATATTTTGTCCGGTCCCTCGAGACCCACAAGGCCACAAAGACTATTTCTTTTGTTTCTGTTGTCTGTACAATATGTGATGTTTCAACTTAAAGAAAAAAAACCTTACAACACAGAATACCTCAGATAATAAATCCATGTAAATCTTGACAGCCTCCACATGTAGATAGAACCCCGTTCACTGCCTCCCCGCCTCTCATGTCTGTCAGACGCCTCTTCTGCTTTCATTTCACTGCCCGTTATATGTTGTGGAGGTTTCATTACTTTCCTTTCATGTTTGTTTTTTAGTCCCAGGAACAAATTAACCATTACTCCATTCATTGTTCCTCTGTGCTTGACGTTTAGCGGCGTTCACACTGACGCCACTTTGCAAGTCACTCGATTCCAATGAGAGTTGGCGATTTGAGGCGACTTGAGCGTCAGACTGTTGATGATGCGACAAAGTTGAGCTATATAACTTTATGCAAATGCATAGTGATGCGGTGACAACCAATGGGAGTCTAGACTGTGATTTGTCACCTGATTCATTTGGATACTGTGGTTGAGTAGGAACTTCTTCTAGCAACCAACAGTACAGCAACTTTGTGACCTCCAGCGTTTTTATCGAAGACAGTGTGAATGCCGTTTTAGGAAGGGAAGACATTGCCTCAGTAGTAGATGCTTATTTTTACAGTCCATTTCAAAGTAACAGTAATTATCAGACCAAGTACCATGTTTCTAATTGCAGATTCTGGTCTATTGCCATAAATTAAGTTGCAGCTCCAAATTTGGCCAATCAAAACCAGATTTTTAAGTGAAAAGATAGGCTTTGTCTTTTCTAGAGGTAGTTTGTTGAGCATAAGCCACAGTTCACTCATTTGTCGAACGTAATTTCATCATTCATTCTCATTATCAGCTAAACTAAATGTAGGGGAAAAAAGAATAAAAAATGAAACTCTTAACACACAAACTAACTTTTTATGTAACTATACATACTTTAGGACAAGCTATAGATTATTAAATTAATGTGTTCTTAAATATATATACACTCAACAGTCACAGTGCATTGTATATAATGTTCTGTATAGTTATATACGTATCTTCTGGAATGAGATGTTAATCTCTTCCTCATTTGATTCAGGGAACAAACATTTCAGTGCAGTATATTTAGACTCCTGTATACCGCATTTGTATAGTTCGTTTTCATTTGCTCACACGTTTCTTTTATTGTCCACATAATGGTAGTTAGTCTTGAAGTGAGCTAAACAAAGAATAAATTAAGTTATTGTAAGGCATCTAACGCTGCAGTGGTGCAGACAGTTGTGTTTTTCCACAATACTGTACAAACAAAAATATATATTAAGAGTAAGCGCAAACTTTTTAAGGTGGATGTGTATATAGTCTCCTATCAATTCCGCAATTTTATTTATTTATTATTTTATTTTATTTTACCCTTTTGGTTGAACAGCATTTTAAGTGATTTTAAAGTATTTATTGCGACATCAGCCGGTGATGTAAATTAATTTTCCCCGTGGAAAAAAAAGTTATCAGCCAGGTTTTTCGGTATTGCTTCTTATTTTTGCTTGCTAATTGTACATGAAATTTAAGTTCAGAAGTAGGATGGTTAAAATTGTTTGTGAACACTGGATCTCTATCGGACGAAAATCATCCTTATTCGTTACGATGAGGAAACGCGCCCTGGGTGTGCTTTGCTGCAACTGCTTTTTCTTAACGATAATGATGTTTATTACTATTATAATTTCTCATGTGAAGTGAAACGTCTCCGTAGCTGTGAGCTGGTTGTGTATGAGTGTGTGGAATTGCTTGAGGTTTTTATTTTTCGCTTTTTGCTCATGCATTTTGTGGATAAACCATTTCTTACACACTAAATCTTACGATTTCTGATAAGACAAGCCTCTGAGTAGTGGTTTTCATGATCATCTGTGAAAAGAAAGAAGAAAAATGTTCCTTAAACCATTTCTCGATTTATCTTAAATCCTATTATTAAGCCACAACTACGAATCCCTCAGGAACAAACGACACTGATTTAATCCATTCAGGTACTTTCTCTAGATTCTGCGGCCTAGCTGTTAAAATATGACAAAAAAACGTACATATATTTTGAAAAATTGAGCAAAAGAAAATGGTCGCTCGTGACGAGAGTCATTTTTAACCTGTTGTCGCTTAATTTCTTTTCCTCTGTCCTTTTTAGTTTTTGTATTGTTTGTATCCAGACTTAAGTACAATATACGAAATGAATGTCAAGCTGAAACTTCAGGTGAAGAGCAACACTCAGCCAGACAGTGCTTTTCATTACAATTTCTTCTGCACACACTGTGCCTCAAATGCCTGAAGACAATAGAACACTATAGCGACAAACACCACATCAGAGCCCTCAATGATAGTGGTCGACCGGTCTCAGCACTCCTATACAGACGTACCTCTACAGCGCAAGGCCTGATCTTTCACATTTGCAGTCAGTAATTGGTAGTTTCGATCTCTGCTTTTAGCATGTAAGTATTTCAGTGAAAAAACTGCCTCTCAATATGTGAATGGCTTTACGTTGAGGTCTGATTTTATTTTTGTGCTTGTTTTTCTTTTCTCGAGCTTTTAGGTGCCTACACTTATTGTCAAAAAAGCTCAGATACTTAAAGGATTTACGAACTGGCTGCGTTTTGCTGATTATCATCGATAATTATCATTAGAAAGACAGGAATCGTTTATAATAAAGTGGTCGTGTGAAACAAGGGTGTTGAGTTTTGTTGTTATTTTCCCTCAGTTCTTGAAACATTCCTGTTGTTCTTGTCATCGTGGGTTTTAGTTTGCGATGCCTGATAACAGGCAGCGAGTTTGTTGTTTTCCACACAGGCTTGGATTCAAAAGTTCAGGCTTGATTTAAGGCAAAAAATGAAATACTTACATGTTAACTCTTTTAATACGAGACACAACGGGTTTTTAAAACGCGCAGGTTTGCCAGTGTGGGATAAGGTGCTGCTTTTTCCGAATCATCTCTGTTTTCGATATACCTCAGACCATCTAGATCGAAACGAGTGCTTTTTACGAAATGGCATCTTGACCTGTAACACACTCTGGTTCCTTCGAGTCAGTCCAATTGGTGGAAGACAGGCGATCCAAATCTGGAATAGACCTCATTTCAATATATACCGTTTACTCTTAGACAAAAACATTGTATAGTTTAATATTTTCTTGTACTGTAGATTTATTTATGTATATTCATTTGTTCTTTTTTGTACTGTTTGACTTTTATTCTAGACTATTATCGATGTCCGTGTTAGAGCACTTACGAGGATCACAATTATTTTTGTTTGATTGCACTATTTGTTTTGGGTTTGTTTGTTTTGTTTTGTTTTCCGTTTGAATGCAAATTCTTATTTTTGAGCTGGGCTAATGAATAATAAGCTGTCTCCTAATGTATGTGATTTTTTTTTTTTTAAATGAAAAGGAAAAAACTGATTAGATTTTATGGTCTAATTTAAAAACAAACAAAAAAAAAAGTTATCTTTCTTTTTATTTGCATTGACCATTAAGCAAAATGCTGATTAGATCCGTCTTTGTGCATGTGTGGAGTTTTACGGATTATATTTTACCCATTAAGAAAAAAATGCCATTTTTCAACGCATTTTAATTGTAACATTGTGCAAGTTAGTATTCACTGGATGCTAGAACCTTCTTATGAAACCACTATTCTTCTAATAAATTTTTGTTGTGAAAAAGTGTTGGGACTGTTTTATTGTGCTGTTGCATGTTTCTACTGATGTTTCTGATGGAATATATCTATTTTTTAGTCATGTCATATGAAGTTTACTTCTTAATTTTCAAGAAATCTCAGTCTTAAGGTCTTAAACATTTTCTAGTGAATGATATATGAACGCTACATTATTTCAACCCTGTCACAGTAAGTCACTAGTTTAATTATAATTTGAATAGATAATGTGCCTTGTAATCAATCACAAATTATAATAATACAAAAATAAGCCATTACATTTCTCTTTAAACACATTTTGCACCAACCCTGTAGCATTCAACATTTTACAGGGTTTAAGGTTAAAGTGTTTAAGATCAGTACAACGTCTAACATCTTTAACTAGCAAATATCATTACACCACAGCACATTTTGTACAGTCAATTGTTAGATAATGATCACTGCAACTTTCCCCATAGCAGAGTTGAACTAGACAGACTGCCAAGGCCAATATAAACATAAAATTTATCACTACACTGTCAATATTATCAATATTTCATTTTGCCCATAAACTGGCCATTTCAAGCTTGATAGTTCAATTCTGTTATGGAACAACTGATCACTGTTATGTTTTAATGCATAATGGAGTTGAGCTACAGTAGCGAGATTAACAAGGCCTTGTCAAGCTCAACAGTTCAACTCTGTTATAGAAACAAGTGAGCACTGTTCATTTTTTTCCTGCATGAGAGTTGAACTATAGAAAATTTTTTGCACCTCACCACATTTACTGTTGTACTTTGTGGCCCAAAAAATCCTGATCACTGTATCCCCCCCCATCCCCCATAACAGAGCTGAACTACTCAATAGTTCAACTCTGTTATGGAAACAATTGATCACCCCCATAACAGAGTTGAACTACTGTAGAGAGATTGACAAGGGCACGTCAGCCTCAATAGTTCAACTCTGTTATGGAAACAATTGATCACCCCCATAACAGAGTTGAACTACTGTAGAGAGATTGACAAGGGCACGTCAGCCTCAATAGTTCAACAGTTACGGAAACAAATGATCAACAATTGTTTTCAGTAGTTGAACTACTGAAATATCACTGCACTTCACCATATTTATTGTACTTTGTGCCAAAAATGATCCCAATCACTGCATTTTTCTCCCATAACAGAGTTGAACTAGCATGAATGTTATCATTATACTGTCCTAATCAGTATTATATGCTTATATTGGCCATGTAAATCTCAATAGTTAAACTCTGCATGCAAAAAAAATTGATTCATGTGTTCTTCCCCCATAACAGAGCTGAAGTATTGAGCCAAAATAAGTACTTCTGTTTTAAGTCAAAAGCTGATAATGGTAAAAGATGGTTAGGTGGATGTGCTCTTTAATAAGAGAAAAAAATATATATAACACCTTATTTTCCAAAACCTCTTGCATGAGCATGTCTCTTTGTGCCAGAGATAGAAGGTATATGCCTAATAATGGCCTTTTAATTTTGGCCACTTTCTTTCCTTTTAGGAAACCAATTATGTTAATGTGCCATTTAGGTAATAACCAGTCAGCAACACCAAGATGTTAAATGGCTACACCATTTCAGATTCATTGCAATGTTGTTGTGTACTGTGCACATTGACCTTAAACACATTACATCAGCAAAATAATTTGACATCACCCATTTTTGATTGGTCCATATTTTAACAATACCAACAACGCTGCACTTGCCCGCTAAGGGTCTGCATTGTTTTAATCTGACATATGTCAGTGAGAGGAAAGGTCAGGTCCATAATCATAGAGCCTTTCCTACTGTGCACAGTTGCAAGCACTCAGCAAGTGTCCCCATTACTGAATAACAACTGCAGAAAATGGATTCAATTAAGAAACTGAGGACAATTCACAAAGAATTAATGTCTTTGGTCATAAAGAACATTACACTCTCACAGACACGTTCTTAATCTATTTCTTATTTAGTTGACAGTTTACATCTACAATGACATCAAGACAGATGAAACGTTAAGTGACTAAATCTTGACATGTATTTATTTATATATATATATAAACAAATACATCTATAAATACACTGATAAGCACTGACAGCTGCTGTCATATTGATGTTTTAAAGCATGTACATACATTATTTTAAATAAAAAGTGTTTATTACTTTTCAAGATGAATGAACTAACTTTTAATACCTTTCAGACTCGCTTATATGTGAAAGACACGTTTTCATGAGTTTAAAAACTGATAAACGTTTGCGCCGTTAGGGTTGGGGAGTGATTCCAGCATACAACACTTAAAAATAATCAATGCTTAACTACTGCAGAACACAAAAGACGACATTTTGGAGACAACATTGGAGCCATTTGACTGTAAAACTAAGAGACAATTTTCAAAATACCTTCTTTTATGTTCCACAGAATAAAGAAGTTCCTTTGAATATCATATATGCACGGATGTTTGCTGCCTCCAGTAGTATATAAAGTTCAGGTTATTAAACTATGCTCCAGTGTCTTCATAGCAACAGAAATTAAGAGCAACAGGTCTGTAATCATTAGGCAGCTTGGATTAGACGACTTTGGTGCAGAGGTTACCACGGCTAATTTGAAGCATTGTGAGTTGCTTAGGTTAAAAATAGCTGTGTATGCTTGAGCAGCAGAGGTGCGGGGTTTATATGGTGCACGGACAGGGATTTGAGCTTCTTGTTGTGGCTGAGGAGGGTGTTTTGATTAATTTATTGCAGAAAGAATAAATGCTTTATATTGTGTGAATATTGAAGGTTTTTGTTGTTTATACTGTTGTGAAGGTTTGTATACACTGGTTTTATTAATGGTGGTTGCTTAGGCAAACATCACTATTATTAAATTATAAAAATTATACCTCAGATCAAGCAGTTTGTTCAGTGTGTTCAAAGAGAACATTATCTCTACTTAAGGTGTGATCACATTAGCGAAATTTTGTGGCAAACAAATTGCCAATTGTCAAGTGATGTATGAAGCAGCTCAAACAAAAGTCACTTTCAAACCAGCTTTCTGTTGGTCAACATGGCGAATACAGTTAACCATCCTGAACCTAAAATCTATGTGAGGAAATAATTTGCCTTGATGCGAAATTTCCAATCGCATCATTTCCTACTGAAACAACTTTATTTCACGCATTAAAATTGGCAGAAAAATTGGTGAATGTCACCGCAGCTTTACCAGTATAATCACTTTGAAACTGAGAGGAAAAAAGCAGTGAAAGGTAATTCTGGTGCATTGAAGTTCTCCTGAGAAGTTTGTATTTACAAGGTGGGAACATAATTATAATGTCAATTGCGTTCAAATCACTTTGTTCAGAGCAAGCTGGCAATGTACCGTTTCTACAAAAATAGAGCCAGGTTTTTTTTTTACTCTACTTCTACAATATGAAATTTAAAGAATGTGCATCAGTTACGTTCTTTACTTTTTTATTCATGAAGGTGCTGTAGTATACAACGATGAATCAATCATATTTTATATATTATTGAAACGTAGTTTTAGTTTTATTTATAAATTTGTACCTTCAACTTCAGGCACTGCATCCATTTCCAAGTTTCCCATAATTACGATATTGTGGTGAAGTTCACATGCATTCGTTTCATAAATACGATCTTCCTGACACGACTTGAACGCAGCATACCCCATGGCTAATACTCACCTTCCAACAACAGAACAACCTTTTAAGCAGATCAGTTTTGCGAACCTCACATAACGTTAATTCATATTTATGACCCAATCCATGCCAGCTACAGTTTGGCTGCATCCGCAATCACATATAATTTCACACATATAGGTGAAAAACAGAATGTGAACAAAGCAGTGTGTCTGAATTCACGGTGTTCATAAAACAGCAAGTGAAAAAGTATTCTGAAAAGAGAGATTCTAAAGCGCGCATCTGAGGGACACTTTACTATCCCATGAGGCCACGGGAGAGGATTTGTGAATGACAGTGAAGCAACGCAACTGACACAGGTAGGTCACGTGACAATGACATCATGAGAATTGGAGTATGTCTGGATTACATTCATACTACACACATTTATACTATATAAAACATACTTTTTAACAGTTGTGAAGCAAGGACGTATACGTATCGACTGAGACAATGTGACGCAGCCGTTTTGTGCTGAACCTGGTGTATTTTAATCAATTTTTGACAGGAATTAAAACGAGTGTGTTAAATGCATTGCACTGTAGTTTATCAACATACGGATAGTACAGCTGGCAAAACAAAAACTTTAAGTAGATAAAAACTCCATGAAACCATTGTGAAAGTTGTGAAAATTGTTATCTGGGATATTTATACAGTGTGTGCCATTGACAGTAACCCTGTGTCCAAAATCACATACTTCCTTACTATATAGTAGGCAAAAAACAGTATGTGAGGCGAGTAGTATGTCCGAATTCATAGTATTTAAAAAACAGTAGGCGAAAAGTAACCTGGATGACCTACTACTACCGCCCAGATTCTGAAGTGCGCATTCGACACTACTATCCCATGAGGCCACGGGAGAGGATTAATGAACAGCAGTGAAGCGACGCAACTGACACAGGTAGGTCATGTGACAGTAACAACATTGTGGATGTAGTATGTCCCATAGATATGTATAGGTAGATTCCCCATTCGACTGTGCCAAGCATGTAGGCACCTTCCGCCATCTTTAACAGTCAACTTGACGTCATTCACCATAATAATCAATGAATATTCGAAGATGCCACAGTCCTGCACAGCCGATGGTTGTAAAAACCGCCAGGATTTAAATTCCCAAAGAAACGGGATAACCTTTCACTGGTGAGAATGTGTTTGTTTGTGTTTTTAAATCTATTAACTCAATATTACAAGTTTTGAAACATTGGTAACTTATGTTACTGTTATGGTGAATGATGTCAAGTTGACCCTTGGAATATGGCGGACAGCTTAAATAGCGGCCCATAGTAACAGTCGCTAATGAGGCATCTAAGTATACATATCTATGGTATGTCCGAATGTCATTTATACTATATAGAACATACTTTTTTATCGGTCACGAAGTAAATTCAAATTCAAATGTAGTACCTACTCAGACAGTAGCCTACGCGATTTCGGGAGCACCGTGAGTCTATCACTCACAGCTTCGTTTTCATCTGTAAAATTCAATATGGCGTCTAACCTGCCTAAGGTCTATACAAATTAACCTTCTTTAGAATTTTTAAAAACTTTTCAGGTTTATGTGTAATTATTAAACATTTGACAAATGACAAAAAATGATAGAGTGGCATATCGTAAAAGCTTGCAGCTCACCTTCCCCGACGGCTTGTTCGCGTTTCATGTTTCCCGACAAATTTCCTGTGGTTTAGTAAGGAGCCCCTGCTGGGCGTTCTGTCACTTTTATTTTTAAATCGTCTTATTTCTCTTCTCTGCACTAGAAGTGTGCACACTCTCTGTTCCACGGTAACACGCGTTTGATTCGCCCGTAAGCGCCAAAGTGGACTTCATATGTTCCCCATCTCAAGGGAGATTCAGTCCGAAAGCAGCGTTCATGTTCAGCTCGAAACGCATTACAAACGGCGAGCCCTATAGGGAATAAGGGTACACGATATATCGCCTCACATGAAGCTGAGAGGGTAAAGTAGGTTGAATAATGAACGCGCTGAAAGGAGCTGAGGTTTCGGTGTCTGTTCGCGGGCAGAAAAAAGTGCGCGAAATGCGACAGCTAGTGTGCAACTATATGATTATGGTTAAATAAGACACATCTAATGTAACAAAAAATTACGTTTATTTTCATATTAAATAACCCAACATTTATCACTCAGTTTAGAGGTTTAAAATATGAGAAATTATATTAATTAAATTAATACATTAATATAAATTCACATTGTATATAGAGACATGATTATTTATATTATTTTGTTATATTTAGAGAAGTATTTTATTTCATCATACCTCAAACCAGGGTGCGATTTGTAGGGGGGGATTTCCCCCCTTATGGTCTATGTATCCATTTGGTCACTCTACTGTGACCAAATGCAGATATTGTATATAATAAACCGACGCATGAATGTATTATGAGACAGAACGCAGAAGTTTGCAGTCACTGTAATGTGGGAATTATGATCACGCAATATTGACAAATCAGCAGAGAATCGTCTTTCTACGAGTCATTAAGAGATTATTGTTATATTCTATTCAAAGAAATATGAGGTAAACACGTGAATACACAATGTGTGCACTTTTGGAGTAAAAATGTGTATGTTGTGTAGCGATCGCACTGATCAAAAATAAATGGAAGCAAACGCGATAAAATATACAGGTTTGTCTTGTTATTCTGTTCAAAATATCATTAACTCCCGATTGATTTTGCATTCCTGTCAGAAATAAGAACTATTAGTGACAGTGGCGTAACTACAGACAGTGCAGGCAGTGCAGTTTCAATTTGAGTTTCGATGTTCAATTTATTATAAGAAACTGATAAGATACTGATTTTAGTTGGTCTAAATTAAGTAGGTTAGGCACAAATTTGCATATATGGGTTCCCTTCTAGACACGAGCGCTGTGTGTTTGTATGTGCTTCATAACCGTGCACCAGGGGGCCCGTCATAATAGCCTGCACTGGGGCCCGTCATTACTAAGTTACGCCACTGATTAGTGACATTGTAAGTTGTTGGGAATGGCTTCATATAAAACATTCAAAAATGTTTGCGAAAAATATATAGACGGTAGTCAGTTATTTCAATTATATTTCAATGTTTTTGCTTCACCCGAGAAACTTTGCATTCACTCACAAATCTTTTGCGTTCACCCCGAAAAACTTTGTTCGCTATCAAAACTATTAACCCTGATAGCACACGCACATCACGGAGACGTCTATTTAACATCTGCAAGACGTATTTTTCAGAGTGTTTGCTCATCTGCAATACCTCTATAGGACGTTTCCTATCAGATGCCAAATAGACGTTTAGAAGATGTCTATAAGATGTTTATGATGAGTGCATGTAAAACTGACATCTTAGAGACGTCTATCAGATGTTTGTACACAGCAGATGCTTTCCAGATGAAGCGATCTTTAACAGACATCTTGCAGACGTGCCTGTGCTATCTGGGAATGGATCCATATAATAAGAGGTAGGACTAAAAGCTATATTTCAGTGTATTTGTGATAGAACGCAAAGTTTTTCGAAGGAACGCATACTTTTCGTGAGAGAATGCAAATGTTTTGTGAGAAAATGTTGAGTTTCTCAGGGAAATTGCTAAAGTTTTGTAAACGGACGCTAAAGATTTGTGAGTGGACGCAAAGAAAGCATTAAGTGTTTTGAAAGAGAACCAGCCTTTTAAGAGGCAAAAACCTTTAATGAAATAAATAGAAACACTTGCAAACACAAAAACACTTATGAGGCGGCATTAAATGAAAAGAAGCTGCTTAAACTACTTTGTCAAACAACTGTGGGTAGAAAACAGACTAAAAGGTAAAAAATGTACATCACCAATGTCGGTGTTCAACATACAAAAATACTATATGGAAATTAAAAACCGTATATATATTACAATCAAAATGAATGTTAAGCACATATTTTACAATTATATTAAATACTATAAATCCTGTATAACATGCTGCCCGTTAAACTGTACTCTTAAATCTATGATCCAATTGTTAGATTTTAACTCTCAACATTAATAATTCCTCATCTGACAGCACAAAATACCCATAATTCATCATTCACATGCAAGGGTTATCTTTTCTTAAATAGTTCTTCAAGCTACCTCACAGATGTTACGGTCCACAGATACAAATGCACACTATTTTCTCTTTTAATGTCTTCTGTGGTCTCTGACGACTACACACACTTTCCACAGCCGCATTCGACCGTCTTTTCGACGTCCTGCGTGAATGAACTGCCGTCGTCGCACTCGAAGCTGTAGCGTCTGCGTCGTACCCTGGTGCCGCCGCAGCAGAAGCCCGAATCCGGCCTGCAGCCGCCGCGACACTCCACCCAGGACAGCGGCTGCGTGCTGCGACACTGGACCTCGCCGCGCCGCACGCGATGGAAGTCCCGTACAGACTCGCCCTGACACGGAGCCACTGGAGGCAAAGCATACACTCAAATAATGGCTTTAGGATAGTCCTTTGCTATGTCAGTGAGCATTGTTTACCTGTGTCGCATAACTGGCCGCTGTAGCCACTGTCGCAAACGCACTGCGCCTGTCCCGTCGGTGATACCTCGCAGAAGCCGTGCTGGCATGAGAGCGCCACACAGGGGCCCGAGGACAAGTCCTCTTGAGCGCACAGGGGCCCCTGGAAACCGTCCGCACACTCGCAGCGATACGACTGCAGGTCCACTGGGACACAGGTGCCGTGAACACACCTCACAGGAAGAGAAAGAAGGCGTATGTTTATAAACTGTGTAAGTAGGGGTTTGTGGTACACTAGTGGTTTGTGTCATGTTAATGGAATATTTTTCCGGGATAATAATGCTTTTATATTATGAAATTAAATTACTACACCAAAGTCATGGGTTCAACTCTCAAGGAATGCATGAACTTGACAAAATGAATATCTTGAATGCAATGTAAGTCAGTTTGGAAAAAAATGTCTGCTCTATGCATAAATGTATGTACAAAAAATTTAGGAAAATATGTATATTATTTCATATTATATGTAAAATTTTATTTTATCTTTAAAAAAAT
Source organism: Sinocyclocheilus rhinocerous (assembly GCF_001515625.1). Lineage (NCBI taxonomy): Eukaryota > Metazoa > Chordata > Actinopteri > Cypriniformes > Cyprinidae > Sinocyclocheilus > Sinocyclocheilus rhinocerous. The sequence continues at coordinate 101,964 of NW_015652262.1, read as the reverse complement.
GTATGAAAAATTTTAGCTATATTATATTTTTATATAAAAACATTTTCTTTACATTGGCCTTTATACTACATAAACATGTGGTAATGTTCATTGAATATTTTGTATTAAATATTATATAATATATACATAATTTGTTTTATATATTTTTTTTAAATATATAAAAAAAAAAATATCAATATAACCTTTACCAACATTTTTATTTACAACCTTTATATTATATCATATTATATTATATTATATTATATATGTGTGTGCATTTTTTAAACAAAAATATAGTATTTTCATAGACAAAATGAAAATGTTTTATATTTGATCAAAAAATATACGCGTTATGATTTATATAGAAACATTCAATTGGCATTAGCACATGGTTATATAATATAAAAAAGCCGAATATAAAAAATAGAAAAAAATATATATATATATATAAATATAAATATATAAGATTTTTATTTTATCTCAAAAAAATATTTTAACCTATATTTTTATTTTAAAACATTTTTAACATATTGTATGAAACTTTTTTTTTTCAATATTTGATATTAAATATTTGATGTTACATCAGTATATTTAAAGTCTATAATTGATCATTTATGTTAGGCTTTCATATTAAATAACCGTCACAAACATTTTTTTGTCTTTTAATCTGGAACATGTACCGTGAACACACAGGTACGCACTTGTTTTTCTGGCAGGGGTTGGTAGCGGCTGCCAGCAGGGCCTGATCGCAGTGTTTGCCGGCCCATCCCGGCTGACAGCGGCACACAGGCCCGGCGGCAGAGTCCGGCTGACACAGTCCGTTCTCACAGCGCAGCTCCTGACAGGCCCGGCAGCCCGGCACCACTCCCGGCTTCATCTGCGTGCGCCTGAAGTCCTGCAGCTCGTTATTGATGTAGAGGTTTCGTATGCAGCCCTGAAAACTGGATCCGTTGAGAGGCGGCCACTGGTTGAAAGACAGTGACTGGGCGTTTTCAGGCATACCTGATGAGAAACACACACATTTAGAGATAGCTGCAGACAAGTAGGATCATTAATCACGATTATGGGTGAAAATCTTACCCCCGACGTATAGTGGGGCGTCTCTGGTGAGGGGCTGGACTTGTCCCGAGCTGTCCAGAGTCGTAGGAAGCCCTCCGTCCACAGAAAGGTTGACCATCCGGTCATAAGTCACCAGCTCGACGGTATGAAAGCGTCCGTCATTCACTGTTTCAGAACTGAGGAAACCGGCAGTGAATCAGAGCAGGTATAGGTACATGTTAAAGACGAGCGTGATCTTTAATGTACCTGTAAATGGTGCTTCCCGGCTGATTCCCTGCGTCGTAGGTCACTTTGACACGGCCGTCGTGTAACTCTACAGCCATGTGGTCACTGACGCCGTTGTAGAGAAGAATCCCATTTTCTTCAGCTGTGGAGACCTGAGAGGAAGTTTAATAAGCACGGCAGTGCAATAAAGATACAAGGCTGACACCAAACGCAACAGTATTATTCAAATGTTTGAGATTTTTAACATTTTTGACATTATGCTCAACCAAGCCTGCATTTTTTTAATCTAAAATACAGAAAAAAATAGTGTAAAATTATGAAATAATATTGCCGTTTAAAACAGCTGTTTTCTATGTGAATATCTGTTCAAATGTAATTTATTTCTGTGATCAAAGCTGTATTTCCAGCATCATTACTCCAGTCTTCAGTGTCACATGATTATTCAGAAATCAGTATAATATGCTGATTTGCTGCTCGAGAAACACTTATTATTATTGATGTTAAAAACAGTTGTGCTGGTTAGAGTTTCTGTGGAAACGTTTTCTTTGATGAATAGAAAGTTCAAAAGAAAATCATTTATTTGAAATAGAAATCTTTTATAATATTATATGTTTCTTTACAGTCAACTTTGATCAATTCAGTGCTTCCTTGCTGAATACAATTTTCTTTAAAAAAAATCTTGCTGATCCCAAACTTTTAAACAATAGTGTGGTTAAATATTTTATATAAAATATTAAAAGTATTTCTATATTATGTATAAAAAATTATTGAAAATAAAGTTATTCACATTAACCATGTGGTACTAATATATACATTGGTGGCTAATATATAATATGCAATATATTAGTAATTATATTTATTTATTTGTAACATTATTACAGTCTTGACTGTCACTTTTGAACAATTGAATGCGTCCTTGATGATAAAGGTGTTCATTTCTTTTGAGAAAAAAAATAATCTTTTGAATGATAGCGTGTTTAATTATTTCATATAAAATATAAAAATTATATATTATGTATATAAATAAAAAAAAAGTTCCTTAAAAATAAAATTATTTATATTGTTT
>NW_015652262.1:95023-98780 GCF_001515625.1 Sinocyclocheilus rhinocerous | reverse complement strand
TAAATGAGTGTTTCGTATGTCTTGTGTGTTTCACTCTTTCCTTTATATTGCATCCTTGAATCTTACAATAGTAGAAACATAAAAAAATATGACAATTACTCTGACATATGGCTGTTAAAATTACATTTACATTTACTCGTTTAGCAGATGTTTCGCGTGTCAAGGTCAGGGAAAATGAATCTGAAGCATATGCTTGGACTGAAATTATTTCATTAAGGAGCTGTTTTCCCTTTTATATTTTGGGCATATGGTGAAGGTCTTTGTCTCTCTCGCATTATCATAAATTAAAGAGTGCTTATAACAACATTAATACGCATGTTTGGTGGCTTAATGCGAGTAATAGTTCACATATGTGCAGCCACATGTAGAGAAAGAGAAAAAAACTTTCTAGATACTGTAAATATCTCTTTTATTATATAACAATTTGACAACATAATTTACTTATTTATTAGCATATATTTATTTATTTTCATATTTTGCACTATTTATTTATTTGCATATAGCTGCACTATTTATTTATTTGCAAATATTTGCCATATTTATTTATGTACATATTTATTTATTTTGTGTAATTTACACACATCACCAGTGTTGGAGAACATAAAGGATATTTGTGTCGTTTAACATTTAATTATTGCAGGTTTACGTCATATTCTGAGTTGCAATATTTTTTATTCATTTTGAGGAATACTGAATCTGTGGGTTTTTTTGTGTGTGTGAGTGAGATGAAATAATGCATATTCATATTTATTTTAGAACTACAGTAACATCTTCTGATTTCTCTCAACATGGGAACAGGAGAGCTGTCAATCAATAAATTGGAAAAAAAAAAGTAACTTGCTTTACTTATTTGAAAAAAATAACTCAGATATGCTCTTGTAAATGAAAAAGTAATGCGTTACTTTACTAGTTACTTGAAAAAAGTAATCTGATTACGTAACTCGCGTTACTTGTAATGCGTTACTTGTAATGCGTTACTTGTAATGCGTTAGCCCCAACACTGCATATCACAATTACAGGACACGCATCACACGCTCCAAATTTGATTGTTAATTGTCCTTGACAACCAAGAGAATAAATGCTGTTGTCATGACAACGTCAAAGTAAACAAATTCAGGGTGGGAAAGGTGGACTTGATAGACTGAGACGTTCATTTAGTCATTCATTCCTTTCTTTTACTGGCCTGCTGAAACAGTGATTGAATGATGTCTTCGTTGTTGAATGAACCGCACCTGAAGCGTGATGTTGGTCTGCGGCCAGTTTTTGACGTCATTGAGCAGCAGGTAAGAGTCTCTGTCGATGAAGTTGACGCTGAGGAGCTTTTCGCAGCGCGGCCCGCCGAACCCCGGCAGACACTGGCACGCTGCAGTACCTCCAGTCTCCACACAGGGGGCGCTGTTCTCACAGAGCCACGACTCGCAGCCCGCCGGCGCTTCACACAGCCGACCGCTGCCACAAAACACCATACGCTCACAAACAGCACAACACAGCACAGGTGACACACAACAGTGTCCGTCCGCAATAAAGAAAAGACTAATCTCGTTCTTAAAAATGTGCTCTTTGTGATAATGTTGGTTTCATATGGTTTTCAAACACTTTTAAATAAAAGATTACATTTATATACTCTAAAAATGTCTTGTGGTGTAATCATAGAGTAAAACGCATACTTTACTTACACCTTCAGCACAAGTGTTCAAATGTAATAATTTATTTTTAAATACATTTTTCAATGTAAAACAGTATATTTTACAAATATCATGAATTATTAATTCATCATTAAGTTTTTGGGGAGTCGCACCACCTGACATTTCACTAGCTAATCTTACTCGTCATTAAAAAGGTAAAATTATTATTTATTTTATAATTTAATTAATACTATTTATTAGTGCAGATCTTATCAGAATATCAATATTTTAATTGTTGTTGTTGTAATTTATTTATTTAGCTTTTTTCCCGCTGCATGTTAGTTGTACCACATGACTTTGATTTAGTGGACAGTTTTTATATTGATATTAAGTTGTTGTTGTTGTTTTTTAGATTTATATTAACATTAATTAATATTTTATAATATATAATAGAATAATATACATATTATAAATAAATGATACCTTCAAAATAATTGTGTTTTATTCCAAAAAAAGTTAATCAAACTATAAAAATCCATTTCTAATATTGTATAATATAATTATAGTATTGCAATATAAATAAGATGAATATAGACATATAAAATAATATAATATTTTAACAAAATACAGATAATATTAAAAGATTATAACAAACTACATAAGCACCACAAGAAAATATGAAAATGAAATTTTAATTCAAAAATTAAAAACATTCTCATTAAAGAGGTGTATTTAAGTCATTGTATGTATTGACTGCATTTTAATGTATTTGTTTATTAATTCATATAATAAATTAGTGTCATGTCATTGACAGATATTAATAGGCAGGACTACTTTATATTTTTTTACAGGGAAAAAGAAACGGAGTAATGTGAAAACATTTTTAACATTATTTTATAATTAAATATTTTATTTCTTAAATTAAATATTTTTATTTCTTTCATTTTTGTTATATATAAAAACATTTGTATTTTAAAACATTTTAATGCTACTTTATATTACAATTTTTTAAATTCTATATAGAATCACATTAGTATATTTCAAGTCTAATATATATTATATTAGGCTTTCATATTAAATAACCATGACAATTAAATTGACTTGACTTGAATCTAGCGGGGCACTGAGTCACCTGTAGCCCTGAGGACAGACGCATGTGTATCCCGCCACATGATCCACACAGCGCGCTCCGTTCTGACAGTAATGTCCCTCACATTCATTATAATCCACACTGCAGTCGACACCCACAAACCCCGGCGGACAGATGCATCTAAACACAAACACCGCTCTCATTAAAGCTCAGAGATGTCATTTATTTCATTATTTGAATGACTTTAAATGGCGCTTTTCAGCTGAAAGGCCTATTCACACCGACAACAAATATTTGCCATAAACAGGATTGTGAATAGAAACGACATTCCTATGGAGCCATTCAGACCAGCAAAATTCATCCGGTGAAAGAACAAGGTTTTTTCAAAGTTAGATGCAGTTTTCTTCATCAGAAACATGTTCAATTCCCTTTAAAAGTAGATGAAACGCTATTTATTTTACTCTCCTAAATACCTGATTTTATACATGCACACACACACACACACATACAGTATATTAGTGCTGTCAAACGATTAATCGTGATTAATCACATCCAAAATAAAAGTTTTTGTTTACATAATATATGTGTGTGTACTGTGTATATTTATTATGTATGTATATATAAATACACACACATTCAGTATATATTTTGAAAATATTTACATGTATATTCTTATATTTTATAATATATATAAATATATTTAATATATAAACATTTTTCTTAAATATATACTGTATGTTTGTGTATTTATATATACATAATTAATATACACAGTACACACATATATTATGTAAACAAAAACGTTTATTTTGGATGTGATTAATCGTTTGACAGCACTAATATATACATACATACATACATACATATGTTGTACCACATGATTTATTATTCTGTTTTTAATGTTAATACGAATCATTTTTATATTTATATTAATAGTATTTAATATTTATAATATTTTGGGATGGTTAATATAAAATAAAAATATTTTATATAAAATATTATACAACAACTTTATTTTTAAGTAACATTTTTATTTAATTTA